>NC_045439.1:2757782-2782878 GCF_002776525.5 Piliocolobus tephrosceles | reverse complement strand
ATGGATGAGCCCAGGTGGGTGGTAGAGACGGATGAGCCCAGGTGGGTGGTAGAGACGGACACACCCAGGTGGGTGGTATAGACCGATATGCTCAGGTGGGTGGTAGAGACAGATGAGTCCAGGTGGGTGGTAGAGACGGACGAGCCCAGGTGGGTGGTAGAGACGGATGGGCCCAGGTGGGTGGTAGAGACGGATGAGCCCAGGTGGATGGTACAGACGGACATGCCCAGGTGGGTGGTAGAGACGGACGAGCCCAGGTGGGTGGTAGAGACGGATGAGCCCAGGTGGGTGGTAGAGACGGATGAGCCCAGGTGGGTGGTATAGACCGATATGCTCAGGTGGGTGGTATAGACGTTGAACCTGCTTAAAGGACTGCTGTGAATCAGGAGGTCCCTCCTCTACAGACAGACATTGCTCCCGCAGACTCACCCGGAGGGCCTAGGACAATGCAATGTCGGGAGGATGTAGGGACGTTGTCAGCCAAGACCTCCATCCAGGACTCCATTCCTTCTGGTCAGGGGGCGCATTGGAGGATTGCTCCGCCTGCCCTGGAGGCGGAACCCACAGCCTCTCTATCAGCTGCCCCTGGGCACACGGGTCTGGCAAGATCCCAGGGGAGGATCCTGGATGGTGGGAACTTTCAGGTTCAAAGGGGACCCCTGGAATAGTGGGTGTCCCATCTCCTAGGGCGCCAGCCTGGGTTAGGTCACATGGTGGTGGGAGAGGGCTGGCCTGGGGCACAAGTGCTTTTCGGGCTTCTGTTCATGTCACATTTGCTGATGTCCCATTGGTCAAAGCCAGTCATTCTACCAAGGTTCAAGGTTGGAGAAACTGGCTTCCTTGTGACGGGAGAAGCTGGAGTATAGTGTGACCCTCCACCCCTGCCCACTCGCTGCAGCTGCCCTCTGATGGCGATTATTTACATCCCCCCATGAAAAATATATTCACCTCCCTCCCAAACCCCCCAAAGTCTCCTCCCATTATGGACGATAGTTGCCGTTCACCATACTGTGACCTTCCATGGGACTGGATGTGAATGGGAAGGACACACTCAACACAGGGGGACATGATGGGAACAGGACAGCCACTGCCAGCAATGCCATTCAAAGCAGAAGGATGAGAGGCCGTGCTAAAGTCCAGCCATCGCATGTGGCCAGGCCCCTCCCTGCTCCAGGAGAGGCAACTGCACCTCCAGATGAGCCCAGTTCTGCCCCCGGGGGTGCTCTCATCATCCACCACTCAATGGCGTGATCTTGGCTCACTGCAACCTTTGCCTCCCAGGTTCAAGCAATTCTTGCCTCTGCCTTGCGAGTAGCTGGGACTACAGGCACACACCACCACACCCTAATTTTTGTACTTTTAGTAGAGACGGGGTTTCACCACGTTGGCCAGGCTGGTCTTGAACTCCTGACCTCAGGTGATCTGTCTGCCTTGGCTTCCCAAAGTGCTGGGATTATAGGCGTGAGCCACCGGGCCTGGTCAAAAAACAAAAACAAAAACAAAAATAAAACAAAACATATATATATATATATATAAACAGGCATGAGCCACTGGGCCTGGCTAAAAATAAATATATATATATATATATAAAATAGCGACAGGGTCTTACTATGTCCAGGGTAGTCTCAAACTCCTGGGCTCAAGCAATCCTCCTACCTTAGCCTCCCAACATGCTGGAATTACAGGCATGAGCCACCATGCCCATCCAGGAGTAGCTATTCTTTCATTCCTTTACTCTCTTAATAAATCTGCAGCTAGGTGTGGTGGCTCACACCTATAATCCCAGCACTTTGGAAGGTCGAGGTGGGTAGATCGCATGAGTCCAGGAGTTTGAGACCAGCCTGGGCGACATGGTGAAACTTGTCTCTGTGAAAAATTAAAAAAAAATTAGCCAAGCATGGTGGTATGCGCCTGTAGTCTCAGAGGCGGTGGGAGGATCACCTGAGCCTGGGAGGTGGAGGTTGCAGTGAGCTGAGATCACGCCACTGCACTCCAGCCTGGGTGACAGAGTGACAGAGTGAGACCCTATCTCAAAAGATAAAATAAATAAAATAATTTATTAAAAAAAAACTTGCTTTCACTTTGCACCTTCTAACTGACATAAGTTTTATTGAAGCTTCCAGAGGATATGCTGTTTCTTATCAAATCCAATTAGTTTTACGTCACCAATGCAGGGGCCAGTATAGTGGTGTGTGGAATGTTAAATAATAAAGATCAGTTTGGCCGGGCATGGTGGCTCACGACTGTAATCCCAGCATTTTGGGAGGCCAAGGTGGGCTGATCACTTGAGGTCAGGAGTTTGAGAACAGCCTGGCCAACATGGTGAAACCCTGTCTCTACTAAAAATACAAAAATTAGCTGGGTGTGGTGGCCAAGCCTGTAATCCCAGCTACTCGGGAGGCTGAGACAGGAAGATCACTTGAACCCAGGAGGTGGAGGCTGTAGTGAGCCAAGATCCCACCACTGCACTCCAGCTTGGGTCATAGAATGAGACTCTGTAAATAAATAAATAAAGATCAAGTCATAGAGATGGAAAGTAGAATGGGGTTGCCGAGGGTTGGGGACAATGGGAATTTCTTTTATGATGGGTGCAGAGCTCTAGTTTTGCAAGGTGAAAGGAATTCTGAAGACAAGTGGTGGTGATGGTTGCATGACAATGTGAGTGTGCTGAACGCCACTGAAGTGTAGACCTAAAAATGGTTAAAATCGTGAGTTTTATGTTCTGTATGTTTCACCACTGAAGTGTAGACCTAAAAGTGTTTAAAATTGTGAGTTTTATGTTCTGTATGTTTCACCACAATTTAATAAATAAATACAAAGTATAAAGGAAAAAAGGAACTGAAGCCTAGATTAAAACAAAGGATTTTCATGTTATTTGACCACATTTTAGAAAGCAGTGTATTAGGACCTTGATACTGTAAGAATGGTTAAGATATTAGCCACAAGGGCACCGCCTAGAAAGGTTTGCCCACCTCAGCTGGGTGTGGTGGCTCAGGCCTGTAATCTCAGCACCTTGTGAGACCAAGGCAGGCAGGTTGCTTGAGTCCAGGAGTTCAAGATCAGCCTGGGAAACACAGTGAGATCTCATCTCTACAAAAAATTAAAAAGTTAGCCAGGCATGGTGGTGTGTACCTGTAGTCTCAGCTACTTGGGAGGCTGAAATGGGAGGATCACTTGAGCCCAGGAAGTGGAGGCTGCAGTGAGCTGAGATGGTGCCTCTGCGCTCTAGCCTGGGTGGCAGAGTGAGACCCTGTCTCAATCAATCAATCAATCAAAAGAATGCCTTCCTCAGACCTACGATATCAGAGTTTGCAATTGTACCATCCCCAGGTGACTCATACAAATTCAATAGTTCTCTGAGCTTTTTCTGAAGTATAAGGTACAAACAATAAAACTTACTTAAATACAGAAATAAAAGATCACAAAGCCCTTTCAGCCAGAGCCGCCATTTTCCAAACGTTCGCCAAAATGACGAACACAAAGGGAAAGAGGAGAGGCACCCGATACATATTCTCCAGGTCTTTTGGAAAACATGGAATTGTTCCTCTGGCCAGGTATATGTGAATCTGTAAGAAAGGTGACACTGTAGACATCAAGGGAATGGGAACTGTTCAAAAAGGAAGCCCCACAAGTGTCACCATGGCAAAGCTGGAAGAGTCTACGGTGTTCCCCAGCACGCTGCTGGCATTGCTGTAGACAAACAAGTTAAGGGCAAGACTCCTGCCAAGAGAACTAATGTGCGTACTGAGCAGATTAAGCACTCTAAGAGCCGAGATAGCTTCCTGAAATGCATGAGGAAAATGATCAGAAAAAGAAAGAAGCCACAGAGAAAGGTACCTGGGCCGGGCGAGGTGGCTTGCTTGCGCCTGTAATCCCAGCACTTTGGGAGGCTGAGGTGGGTGGATCACCTGAGGTCAGGAGTTCGAGACTGGCCTGGCTAACATGGTGAAACCCCATCTCTACTAAAAATACAAAAAATTAGCTTGGCATGGTGGCATGCACCTGTAATCCCAGCTACTCAGGAGGCTGAGGCAGGAGAACCACTTGAACCTGGGAGGTGGAGGTTGCAGTGGGCTGAGATCATGCCATTGCATTCCAGCCTGGGCAACAAGAGGGAAACTCCATCTCAAAAAAAAAAAGAAAAGAAAAAAGAAAAGAGAAAGGTACCTGGGTTCAACTAAGCTCCAGGCTGCTCCACCCAGAGAGGCACACTTTGTGAGAACCAGCAGGAAGGAGCCTGAGCTGCTGGAACCTCTGCCCTATGAATTCATGGCATAATAACTGTTAAAAAAATAAAAGACCTTTGGACTGTAAAATAAAATAAAAAATAAAAAACCAAAGGTCTCTGTGGACTATATTATAGCAGAGGCCAGGATTCATGTAGTTAAGACACGAAAGTGTACTGTTGGCCCTGCCAGGTAAAAGCAAATTGTTTGTGCAAATTAGTGTGGAAATAAGACATTAGCTAGGCCAAGAGCTGCATACCAAGTGCCAGGGACCAGGTGGATTTGCACCAGTAAAAGTGCTACATCTGGGACAGCAACCGTGAGTGGAGTTGGCCACCTGATCACATTTATTACAGGTCAGTCATTCTCCAAGGTTTGTCCAGCATCTGCACAGGTTGAGCTGGTGGGTTTTATGGTATGGGAATGTGATAGCCACATCTCTGCTTCTTTCAAGGCTTTAGTGGTGGCATTAATCTCTGCAATTACCTAGGGATGCAGTCAAGGCCAGGATGAGAGGGAAGCTAGTGAGGCACCAGGGCACAGCATGGAAGGATCTCAGGATGATGCCAGAGCTGAGCCTGCACTTACATTCTGTGCCCAAGAGGCCTTACTGTTTTTTTTGTGTTTTTTTTGTTTGTTTGTTTTGTTTTTTTGAGACAGTCTCACTCTGTCACCCAGGCTGGAGTGCAGTGATGCAATCATAGTTCACTGTAACTGTGAACTCCTGGGCTCAACAATCCTCCCTCCTCAATCTCCAGAGTAGCTAGGACTACAGGCCTGTGCCTCATTGCCCAGCTAATTAAAAAAATTATTGTAGAAATGGGGTGTTGCCATATGGCCCTGGCTGGTCTCAAACGCCTGGCCTCAAACAATCTTCCTGCTTCAGTCTCCCAAAGCACTGGGATTACGGGTATGAGCCACCATGCCAGGCCAATGTGTTACTCCTAAGGAGACCCTCACTCCAAGGCTGTGTAAGTGCAGTGTTGGAATCTGACACATGAATTCACCGTTGGTGGGACTGTAACCTAGCACAAACTTTACAGAAGGCATTTGATTGTTTATTTTTAAAAAATTGGCCAGGCACGGTGGCTCAAGCCTGTAATCCCAGCACTTTGGGAAGCTGAGACGGGTGGATCACGAGGTCAGGAGATCGAGACCATCCTGGCTAACATGGTGAAACCCCGTCTCTACTAAAAAATACAAAAATCTAGCCGGGCGAGGTGGTGGGTGCCTGTAGTCCCAGCTACTGGGGAGGCTGAGGCAGGAGAATGGCGTAAACCCGGGAGGCGGAGCTTGCAGTGAGCTGAGATCTGGCCACTGCACTCCAGCCTGGGCGACAGAGCAAGACTCCGTCTCTACCGTCAAAAAAAAAAAAAAAATATTAATTCTGGCTGGGCACGGTGGCTCACGCCTGTAATCCCAGCACTTTGGGAGGCCGAGGCGGGTGGATCACGAGGTCAGGAGTTTGACACTAGCCTGACCAACATGGTGAAACCCCGTCTCTACTAAAAATACAAAAATTAGCTGGGTGTGGTGGCGGGTGCCTATAATCCCAGCTATTCGGGAGGCTGAGGCAGGAGAATTATTTGAATCCAGAGGCAGAGATTGCAGTGAGCTGAGATTGTGCCATTGCACTCTAGCCTGGGTGACAGGGTGAGACTCCATCTCAAAAAAAAAAAAAATTAATTCCAAGGTTTCAAATTGTCACTTCTCACAAATTTGTTTTTTTCTGTGAATTTTAAATTTTTGGTTTACATTTTTGCCAGAGTAGTACATCAACATAGTTTCAAAAATCAAATAACAGCTCTAGAACTTACATTACAATGTCCATCCTGCGCCCCCTGCCGCCACCACCCCAGGCCGCCCCTTTCACCTCTACCCGTGTCTCTGGTCCTTCTTGAGTTTTAGTTTTGAATGTTCTATATTGAGTTGTTACTATGTAGGTCTTGAACAATTCTTTTAAAACATATTAACAGAGCTTTTCATAGTTTTAGGCAATATTGTGAATCAGATCCTTTCCCCCTAAAAATGATCTAACTAGGTTCTCAGTGTAAAATGTAAACCTACTGAGTTTTTCGTATTTATATTATAATCAGTGACATTTCCAGATTGTGGTATTTGTTGTAAGAGACTTTTGGTTTAGTCTCTGATTTTCTGGGTGAACAATCCTGTCATTTGGGAGATTATACATTCATATACGCACTATGTCACGTCTGCATAAGACACATGTACCCTGTCTAATGGCACACATAAGACGCGTATAAACTGCTGGTATACAATCAATTGTTTGTTAGGGGTGCCAACAAATGACCTACCGCGGCACAACCTGAGGGAGGCAGGCAGGCGAAGATCAAATATAATCGTCATTCCTGAAAAAACCACCGTGAAGAATGTGGCTGCCATCTGCAGGCCACAGCTGCCCCATGTGAGCGCCACCAGCGACAGACAGATGCTTTGACCCAGATGTGGGCAGCAGTGCTTCCCCCAGGGAGACATAAGAAGGAGAAACACTGAATAAGTTTAACAAGTTAAAGCACAGAGAAATGGGCTTAATACCTTCACCCGTCTGCCAGTCAGATGAGTTCCCCTTCACCTGGGATAGGGGTTGGAAAGGGGGAGAGAGAGGAGGCCAGGCCATGGCTCTGGCGGATCCTACACAGGGACAAAGCTTGCCGCCACCGGCTCTGCCCATGGGCTTCCCGTCCACACGGCATCTTGGAGAAATTCCTGGTTTTCTTTCTCTGTCTCTTTTTTGTTTTTGAAAGCAGCTTACAGTACTCCATTGTTTGGGTGCTCTGCGATGATTTCCCTGCTGTCTGCTCATGGGCATTCAGGGAGTTTCCAGTATTTTGCTGCTATAATAGAAATGACTTAGCCCGGCACTGAAGTTACTCTGTGGGTTTTTCCTGCGTGTGTGTTTTGTGCTTTGTGGTTTTTTTTTTGAGTTGGAGTCTTGCCCTATCGCCCAGGCTGGAGTGCAATGGTGCGATCTCAGCTCACTGCAACCTCCACCCCCTGGGTTCAAGCGATTTTCCTGCCTCAGCCTCTTGAGTAGCTGGGACTACAGGCGCCTGCCACCACACCCGGCTAATTTTTGTATTTTTAGTAGAGATGGGGTTTTACCATGTTGGCCAGGCTGGTCTCAAACTCTTGGCCTTAAGTGATCCGCCTGCCTTGGCCTCCCAAAGTGCTGGGATTACAGGCGTGAGCCACTGCACCCGGCCACTTTGCATAGCTGTTAGAGAATGAATAAGATACATTCCTGGAAGGGGAATGGCTGACTCACAGGTTCTTGCATTTGTCAGCCTGACCCATGAGCCCAAATCACCCTCCGCAGGGACTGTGCAAAATTATGTTCCCAAAGCAGTGAGTGAGATGGCCTGGCGGCCGACAGCCTTGCCATTATAAATGTTAACTATTCAACTAAGATCAGATGGTACCTGGAGATGGGGGAGCAGGGAAGGATGAGAGGCATGGGTCACCCAGGGGTATGGTGAATCCTTTGGTGGTGGTGGATATGCTCATTATGCTGATTGTTGTGATACTCTCACAAGTATATACACATATGCAAATTAATTAAACACACACTTTAAATATGTGCAGCTTATTGCATGTCAGTTATATCTCAATAAAGTTGTTTAAAAATCATAAAACATTAGTTTTTTGGTCCCCATCAGATTGTCAAAAAAATAAACAAACAAGGTAATTGCCTCTAGTCCTGACAACGTGTAAGGAAGCCAGCTCCCTATCCGTGAAAGAATGAATTAGCATATGTTTTTTGGAATTAATTTTTGAACTCATTTGAAAAGTGTTTCTGTTCTTTGTGGAAGAAAAATTGTATTGCTCCTCCTTCAGCTGTTAGAACTAAGATCCTATTAATGCATTTCATTTTTGACTGGGTAAAGCAGAATTCCATGGGTTTGCTTTCTGCTTCTCAGGCAACTAATGAATTTTCAGATCCTGTCCTTAAAAATGAAAATGTGCATCAACGAAAAAAATCTAAGACAGGGTTAAAGATTTCTCCTTTCCCTTGAAATCACGGAGGAGAGATATTCTAAATGATAAAGGCTGATCAAATAATTTGATTGGATAAGGTGTGGAATTAAGACCATTTGCAAGAGTATAAATCTTGTTTTCCTGTGGGAAATTAGGACTTGTGTGAAACTTTGTAACTGTTATCAACTTTCCAATTTCTCAATTACCATGAACTGTTATTGAAACAGAAGAGCTTTGTAATGTTTCTAAAGCTTTAGAATTTGAGGCCACGGTTTTTGAAAATAACTTCAAATAAAAACCTGGAATTCTGGCTGGGTGTGGTGGCTCACACCTGTAATCCCAGCACTTTGGGAGGCCAAGACGGGTGGATTACCTGAGGTGAGGAGTTTGAGAAACCCCGAACTCCTTTAGTAGAGAAATCCCATCTCTACTAAAAATACAAAATTAGCTGGGTGTGGTGGCAGGCGCCTGTAATCCCAGCTACTCGGGAGTCTGAGACAGGAGAATCACTTGAACCCAGAAGGCAGAGGCTGCAATGAGCCAAGATCACGCCATAGCACTCCATCCTGGGCAAGACAGAACAAGACTCTGTCTCAAAACAAACAAACAAACAAACAAACAAACAAACAAACAAAACAAGCCCTGGGATTCTGCTTGGTTGTCTTGATAACCTGCTGCCTTAGTAGCCCTGTTATAATTACATTTCTGGATTCTTAAGCCATACAGGTCCCTGGGAGAGTCCTCAGACAAACGAGATGGTTTGCATCTCTGCTAAAATTTTTTTACCTTAGTAAAGAGATTTCTTATCTTAGGCCGGGTGCAGTGGCTCACGCCTGTAATTTCAGCACTTTGGGAGGCCAAGGTGGGTGGATCACCTGAGGCTGGGAGTTCGAGACCAGCCTGACCAACATGGAGAAATCCCATCTCTACTAAAAATACAAAATTAGCCACGCATGGTGGTGCATGCCTGTAATTCCAGCAGGAAAATTGCTTGAACCCAGGAGGCTGTGGTGAGCTGAGATTGTGCCATTGTACTCCAGCCTAGGCAGCAAGAGCAAAACTCTATCTCAAAAAAAAAAAAAAAAAAAAAAAAAAATTTCGTATCTTAATAAAGAGATATTGAACAGGATCTTTGAGGTAATAATTCTACTTGTAGGGAATGTATGTTATCAGAAATATTAGGACAAACCTGTCATTATTCATACAAGGATCCTCATTGTAGGGAAAACTAGAAACTCCCAAACTATCCAGCAAGAGGGAAAGGGGAAAACAACTATACTACACAATGCAGTGTGGCCATTCAAACAAGGAGGCAGATCTGTTTCCGCTGATCTGGAAAAGCGTCCATGACATGACATTAGTGAAGAATGCAAATTTGTAGAACAGTATCTGTGCAGAATGGTTGTGCTAGTATAGACGTGTTGGCACCAAAATGTTCAAGGGGAAGGGGAAGGTGGCAGGATCCAATCTGTACTTCACGTAATCCCTTAAAATGTGTGGGATGGTGGGTGACTCTTCTCTGTTCAGATTTTTGCACACAAGACGGTATTTTGCATAAGTATAGTGGGAAAGGCATCGAAGACATATTCATGTTTGTAGTGCTTGAATAATTTAACATTTCTTATTTTGATATTTAGTTTGAACATTTTCTATAAGAAGTGCTTTTAAAACTAGAAAAAAATTTTAAGAGTCGATATAATAAATTCCTACAGCTTTACTTGAATAAGGGTGCCTAGGATTTTTCTTGAATATGAACCTGTCACCCAGCTGGTTGTGTGTTGAGGTCAGAGGGTGGGACCATCCCTGAGGGCAGGGCTGGGACATCTCCCCATGAGATTCGTCAGTCCTTCTGCCAGCTCATCCGTGAAGACTTCAACCCAGGTCAGGGCCTGGGGCCTGGGAGGCTGGAGGCTTAGCGTGGTGGGTTCTTCCCTTTTCAAAGGCAAGCACTGTCAGGCACCTTGGTCCAGACTCCAGGCCTGCAGAGGCACAGAGTGCACCAAGCGGGGGCAGTGGGAAGGGCTAGGGTGTGACCCCAGGACAGGCTCCGACCCCAGGACAGGCTGGGCTCAGGCTGCACCTGTCCTGTGTCCTCTGGGTTGCTCTGTTGTTCCACCACCCCTAATCCCACAGTAAAATCCTGTCACCCTCACTGCCTGGTCTCCGCCCCGTTGGGGGTGAATGAGCAGCTTCTCCTGTGTTTGGTGCAGAGGCCTGAAGGAGAAGCCTGAGCTGGGGGCAGCCATGTTCATTTGGGGACGGGGCAGGTTTGGTCAGCAGAGGGTTTCCCCTACCCGGAGGGCAGTTGATTCTCAGGGCTGCGCAAAGTCTGGAACTTCAAGGGCAGGAACCGTGTCCTAGGACCAACTCTGTCCACCCTCCCACACCCTCCCGTGGCCATGACCTTGGCCCCACTCTCGGTCAAATAGAGAGCCTGGCCCTCATGTGTGCAGGAGCCCTGGGGTCCATCCTGAGCCCAAACAGGGGCTGGAGGGTCCACATTTTTGCAGTGAAGGGCTCTGCCTAGCTTCACCCCAAGCAGGCCCAGGCAGGGGCAGCTCTGTCAGGTGCCCTCTGTCCCCAGGTCTTTCCTCGGAAAGCAGCGAGCATCTCAGTCCCTCCCACTGCGTGGGTGGGTGGAGTTCAGAAGAGTGGGAGAAGAAGGGGAATGCTTCCTTTTTCCAAAATGATCCAAGGATTGTTCTGGAATTGTTTGCCAAGGGCTGTGTGGTCATGTGTTCTTCTAGACTGACTTAAAGAAAAAACGGTGTTGGTGTCCCCAAGGAAGCAGGGTATCCAGGCTGGAAGGACAAAAGCCAGGTGGGCTGAGGGGCTGGCGGGGCCATATCTGCCACGAGAGAAGGGAAACTGAGGCCTGGCCATGCAGGACCCCTCTGCCCCTTTGCACTGAGGGGAGGGAAGGTCTGAGTCCCCGGGAAGCAGAGCCAAGGCCAGCTGGGCAGGGGACAGAAGCTGGGTCACCCCTGGGACACCCAAGCAGAGCGATGCAGCCCCTGGGATGGGCTTGGCTGGGTCTCTCCTCGGCTCTTTTCTCTCCTGTAAGACGGGAACATGGAAAGTCCTTCCCCACGAGGGGGACAGCCCAGCATACTCCCCCATAGCTGGTGGCAATGCCCTGGAAGTCCCGGCTGTCACGGCTCTGGCTGCCCCTTTCAGATGCTGTCTCGATGACATGTGTCTAGGTCCAGCCTGTTCACCAAGCTTCAGCCCTCCCATCCCTCACCCTGGGGACTAAGGGACAGCTCCGGACTAGCCCAGTCTTTCCCGAGTGCTCACGTGCTTCCCAGCTTCCTCCAAAGGCCAGCAGTCCCAGCGAAGTCCTGGGAAAGGCAGGCCAGCCTCAGGCAGCTCCAGTGAAGGCTGTGACCACCACAGGGAGCGCCTCTGCCAGCTGGTGGCCTCAGGGACTGCCCAGGACTGTGGAACACTCAGCTTCCCAGGGGGAGAGACCCTGGCCCACTGTGGGCAGCGGAAACTGTGGCTGCAGAGGAAGCTCTGGGGAGCTATGGGAGCCCCTAGCCCAGGGGAAGTGGGAACTTGGCCGGATCCAGGCCTTGCAGGAGGCTCCCTGCGGAGTTGCAGAGGGGCAGTTTCCCTTCCGCAGAGCTGCTTTCTCACCCTTGTGGTGGGACAAGCCCTCTCCTGCCCCTTCACTCAGGTCCTGAGTACTTCTGAGCCACGGGTGGGCAATTTATGACCCACTTCTAACTACAGAGGAGCCAGGGCAGCTCACCAATGCCAAGTGATGGAGAAAATCAGTGGGAGGGAAGCACAGACTCCAACGTTTTTTGCCAAAGTGCTGGTTGGAACACTTTTGAATTCTGGGAAGTCTTGTAATTATGGCAACATATAACCTTCTTTTAAAAAAGCACAAGTGTAGTGGTATGGGCCTGTAGTCCCAGCTACTCAGGAGACTGAGGTGGGAGGATCACTTGAGCCTTGGAGCTTGAGGCTGCAGTGAGCCACAGTTGCGCCACTGCTCTCCAGCCTGGGTGACGCAGCGAGACCCTGACTCTGAAAAAAATTAAAAATCATGGAGCTTCCATCAGATGATCCCCTCAGATCAAGGCACCAAGTTACTTTTTCCAAGCTACTTGGAAATATTGTCCTTTTGGGTCTTGCATGACAGGTCCGTTAGATGAGACCCAGAAGTTTGGGCAATTCAAGGGAAAATGGGCGGCCGGGTGCCATGGCTGACACCTGCAACCCCAGCACTTTGGGAAGCTGAGGCGGACAGATCACCTGAGGTCAGGAGTTTGAGACCAGCCTGGCCAACATGGCAAAACCCTGTCTCTACTAGAAATACAAAAATTAGCCGGGTATGGTGGTACACACCTGTAATCCCAGCTACTCGGGAGGCTGAGGCAGGAGAATTGCTTGAACTCAGGAAGCGGAGGTTGCAGTGAGCTGAGATCACGCCACTGCACTCCAGCCTGGGTGACAGAGTGAGACTTTGTCTAAAAACAAAACAAAACAAAAAAAACAAAAAACTTGGCCAAGCCACAACTGCCATACTGGTCTGGGTCAACCTTAAGTTCTCCTTTTTTAACCAGAAACAATATTCCCTGAAACCAGAAGTTAGGAAAGGACTACAAGCCATCGTTGATAACTTAAGGTTGCAGGCCTTCCTCAAACTCTGCAACAGCCCTTGTCATACCCAATTTTGGGGGTACAAAAACCCAACAAGGAATGGAGACTAACTAATTTGAGACCTCCGTTATTCACCCAGTGGTTCCCAATCCATATACCCTGCTAGCTCAAATACCTGAAGGAACTAAATGGTTTACAGTCCTGGACCTAAAGAATGCCTTCTTCTGGACATTGCATACCCTGACTTTCAGTATTTGTTTGCATTTGAAGAGCCCTCTAACTAAACCACCCAGTTGACTTGGACAGTGTTACCTCAGGGGTTCTGAGACGGCCCCCACTTGTGTGGGCCAGGCATTGTCAAGAGACCTCTCCAAGTTCCTTTATCCTCAGGTTACAGTTTTACAATTCATAGGTGACATTCTCCTCTGTGCTCCAACTGAGGAAATCTCTCAGGAGGACAGAAAGGCGCTTCTTAATTTTCTGGCTAACAGAAGATATAAGGTTTCAAAACCTAAACCCCAGCTCTGTCAGACTTTGGTGAAGTACCTAGGCCTGGTCTTGTCAGAGGGGACCAGAGCATTGGGTGAAGAGAGGATTAAATCCATCTCCTTCTTTCCCCTCCCCGAAACCCTCAAGGAACTAAGGGGATTCTTAGGCATTACTGGATTCATAACTGGGTACAGTGAAATAAATAGCTTATCCCTTATATCATCTAACAAAGGAGACTCAGGCAGATAAAACTCACTGTGCAATTTGGGAACCAGAGGCTTTTGACCAACTAAGCAAGCCCTGCTTAAGGCACTGGTCTTTAGTTTCCCCATAGGGAAGACATTTAATCTTTATGTGTCAGAAAGAAAGGGAATGATGGCCTGGGAGTTCTAACACAGGCCACAGTCCAGTCCAGCAGCCTGTAGACTACCTAACTAAGGAGTTGATTTGATAGCTGAAGGATGGCCAGCCTGCCTCCGGTCAGCTGCAGCAGTAGTCTCGCTGGTACTGGAAGCTACTAAGTTAGCCATGGGGAATAATGTAACCATTTCTACCCCACATGATGTGGAAGGACTGCTGTCTTCTAAGGGGAGTCTCTGGCTAACAGACAACTGCTTCCTCTGATATCAAGCTCTGTTATTAAAGGGATCTGCAGTCAAATTAAGAACGTGTCCCTTCCTAAATCCAGCCACCTTCCTCCCAGAGGAAGCTGGGGAACTTGAACATGACTGCGAACAGATAGTAGTGGAAACCTATGCAGCCAGGGAGTACCTCAAGGAAACCACCTTAGAGAACCCTCACTCTTTATGGATGAAAGTTCTTTTGTAGAGCAAGGGATCCACAAAGCAAGGTATGCAACAGTTATTCTGAACAATATTGCTGAGAATGCATCTCTCTCCTTGGGTATAAGTGCTCAACTAGCTGAGCTAATCACCCTGATGAGGGCACTAGAATTAAGTAAAGGGAAAGCAGTTAACATTTCTACTGATTCTAAGTACACTTTCCTAGTCCTCCATGTCCACGCTGTTATCTGGAAAGAGAGGAACTTCTTCACAGCTAAAGAGTCTCCCATTAAATATCATCAGGAAATTAATAGACTATTATCCTCGGTTTTCCTTCCACAGGAAGTGGCAGTAATACAGTGTAAAGGCCATCAAAAAGGGATGGATGAAGTAGGCGAGGGAAATAGGTTGGTGGACCATGCAGCTAAATCAGCACTGAGAGTGCCTCTGATTTCTGATACACTTGAAGCCCCACTGATCTGGGAGGGACCCGTAAGAGAAATAAAACCTCAATATTCTCCTACAGAAATAGACCGGGCCATCTCTCGAGGATATATCCTTCAGCCCTCAGGATGGCCACAGTGTTGGTAGAAGAGCTGAGGTAGGACTGGCTTGTCTGTCATAATATAAAAGAGTCTTGGAAGATGTTCAGGGTCCAGGGTCTAAAATCCCTTGTGGCCTTTGGAACACCAAGCTCTGTGCCAAAGGTGGAAGGCTGCCCTGCTGTACCACAAATCTAAGCCCATGGCTTGGATGGAATTCAGGGCGCAGGGCACAAAACCCCTCGCAGTCTCTGGAACACGCACAGACTTGTTGGTTGCTCTCCCAGGCTAGTAAACATGTTCTCCATTATCTTAAGCAGCAGAGCATATTCTATATGCATCAAAGAAAATGCTAAACCGTCACAGCTATGCTTGATGCACCCCTACTTTCTACCCCTCACCTGTTTACCACCACATCCGTGCATCCTCACCACCTGGTTTTTTGTGTGATCACCAAGAAAGAGTGTGGCCTCCCAGAGCTCAGGGTCTTCGCAGCCTCCATACCAGCGTTGGCCCCCTGGACCCACCTTATGCACTCTTAACTTGTCTCTTCTCATTCCTTTGACTCTGCCAGACTTTGTAGCCCCCATGGCCTGGTGTTGAGTCTGATCACCCCAACGTTTCTGGTGCCCATTGTGGGGCTATGAAGACCCCAGTGAAGAAACACCAGAGTGTGCGGAAGCAGAGGATGCATTGTCAGAGGACACCCGAGAGTGACTGAAAGAAGCTTGGCGGGAAAGCTGAGTGCTCAGAAGAACCAGGGTAACAATGGGACAAAATGAAAGCAAACATTCTACTTATTTAAATTTCTCAAGGCATTTATTACGGAGAGGGAGAGTGAAGGTCAGTACTCAGAATTTATTAACACTCTTTCGTACAGTAGAGCAGTTTTATCCATGGTTCCCAGAACAAGGGACAATGGAGTTAGATGAATGGGAAAGAATTGGCAGAAATTTTTTAAAGGCCCATAAAGAAGATGCCAGAATTCTAGTTTCTGTTTGGTCAGTGTGGGCATTGATAAAGGCAGTTCTTGAGCCATTTCAAACAGATGATGAGGCAGATTCAGATGAGAAAGAGGTAGACGAGTGTAAAAAATTAACTTCAGATTCTGAATATGAAGAACAGCAACTGGAAGAAATTAAAGAAAAGAAAGGGAAGCTGAAAAAGGTATATTTTACTAGCCTGTTGGTTCCACCTGCTGAATTAAGTGAATGGCCACCTCCTCCCTCTCCCCTTAATGGGCGAGAAGATGAATTAGCTGCAAAAATTACTGCTTCTGTAGTGGCAACATTAAATATGGGGAACAATTGGTGGTGCTACACAAAGTTCTATTCAGAAGGCTAGAGCTGAAGAAGAGCTAGAAGCATGGCAATTTCCAGTTACTATAATTCAGCAAGGAGGACAAAACATAGTTAATTGAGCCACTTTTCCTTGTAAGATGTTAAAGGAATTTAAGCAAGCCATTAGTCAATATGGGCCAAATTCTCCTTTTGTACAAACTTTACTAAAAAATGTGGCTCTTCATAATAGATTAATACCATATGACTGGGATACTTTAACAAAGTCTGTTCTCACTCCATCTCAGTACTTGCAGTTTAAAACTTTGTGGGCTGATGAAGCTCAAACTCAGACAAGAGAAAATGCACAAGCACAGCCGCCTGTGCCTATTTCCTTTGAACAGTTAATGGGGTTGGGCCCTAATTGGGGCCAATTAGACAATCAAGCAGTAATGAAAAATGTTGCCATTGTTCAGTTATGCACTGTGTGCTTACGAGCATGGAAAAAAATAAATGTTACAGGGAAAAAAATATCCTTCCTTCATTAGACCAATGAGAGGGAAGGCTCATTTGACTGAATATATTAAGACTTGTGATGACATTGGCGGTAACTTACATAAGGCTACTCTTTTAGCTCAAGCAATGGCTGAATTAAAAGTGGGGAAAAATATGCCTTGTTTCTCGGGCTCTTGTTTTAATTGTGGGCAGTTTGGACGCACAAAAAAGGAATGTTAAAAGGGAAATCAATAGGCAAGGGCTACCACCAGTAAGCAACAAAAAAGTCCTGGTATCTGCCCCTGATGTAAGAAGGGCAATCACTTGGCAAATCAGTGTCTTTCTAAATTTAGCAAAGATGGGCAACCTCTTTCAGGAAATGGGAAAAGGGGCTGGCCTCGGACCCCCTCAACAACCCAAGGCATATGCGGCACTGTCAGTGCCCCTACAAATGTACAGCAATTGTCCCCTGCCACAGCAGGCAGTGCTGCTGTAGATCTCTGCAGCACAATTCCTGTTTCCTAACTTCCTGGAGAGCCACCAAAGAAGGTCCCCATGGGAGTTAGGGGCCCTTTACCCTCAGGAACAGTTGGTCTATCGCTTGGAAGATCTAGTTTAAATTTAAGAGGTGCCACTGTACATACAGGAATAATTGATTCTGATTATACTGAAGAGATTCAATTAGTTATTAGTTCCTCAATTTCATGGTCTGCTTCCCCAGGAGAAAGAATTGCTCAAGTTGTTACTGTTATCTTATGCAAAACTGGGAAGAAGCACAGTAAAAAGAATAGGAGGCTTTGGTAGTGCGAATCCAGCAGGAAAAGCTATATGTTGGGTTAATCAAGTGTCTGACAAAAGACCTATTTGTACAGTAACCATTCAAGGTAAAGATTTTGAGGGGCTAGTAGATACTGGAGTTGATGTTTCTATTATTGGTTTAAATCAACGGCCCTGGCATTGGCCAAAACAAAAGGCATCCATTGGTATTGTTGGAGTCGGGGCTGCCTCAGAAGTTTTTCAAAGTTCTTTAATTTTGCCATGCTAAGGGCTAGATGGCCAAGAAGGGACAATTCAACCTATTATTATACCTAGTCCTGTCAATCTGGGGGGTAGAGACTTACTACAACAATGAGGTGCTGAAATATCTATTCCTATGGCTCAGTATAGTAATAATAGTAAACAAATGATGAGAAAAATGGAATATCTCCCAGAAAAGGGACTGGGAAAAATGAAAGTGGCCAACCAGAATCTTTAGAACTAAAAGGGCAAATGGATCGAACTGGATTAGGGTATCATTTTTAGGAGCGGCCATTGCTGAGCCTCCAACTCCCATTCCTCTTGTTTGATTAACTGCCAAACCAGTTTGGGTGGATCAATGACTGCTGAAACAGGAAAAACTGGAGACTTTAAAAATTTGGCACAGAAACAATTGCAAAAGGGACACATGGAGCCTACTTTCTCTCCTTGGAATTCTCCTGTTTGTTATTAAGAAAAAATCAAGGAAATGGAGAATGTTAACAGACTTGAGGGCTGTTAATGCTGTGATTCAACCCATGGGCACATTGCAACCAGGGCTGCCCCCTCCAACAATAATCCCCAAATACTGGCCTCTCATAGTAATAGATTTAAAAGGTTGCCTTTTTTTTTTTTTTACCATTCCTTTAGCTACTCAAGATTATGAAAGATTTGCTTTTACTGTTCCCGCTATAAATAACAAAGAACCAGTGGACGGATACCATTGGAAAGTACTGTCACAAGGCAGGTTAAATAGTCCGACTATTTGTCAAACTTATGTCAGAAAAGCTATTAAACCGGTTAGAGAACAATTTAAAAAATGCTATATTCTCCATTAAATGGATGATATTTTATGTTCAACTGAAACTAGAGAAGAATTAATGTTATTCTACAAACAATTGGAAAACACTGTAACTGCAGTGGGATTAATCATAGCCCCTAATAAAAATCCAAACTTCTGCTCCCTTTCAGTATTTAGGAATGAAAGTAGAACAAAGTACTATTAAGCCTCAAAAGGTTCAAATTAGAAGAGATAATTTAAAAACTCTAAATTATTTTCAAAAATTATAAGGAGACATTAATTGGATTCATCTCACCTCAGGCATTCCTACTTATGCTATGTCTCATCATTTTTCTACCTTATAAGGTGATTCGAACCTTAACAGCAAACACTCTCTATCCAAAGAAGGGTTAGAGAAACTTCAATTAATTGAAAAAAAAATTTCAACAAGCACAAGTAACTTGAATTAACCCTATGTAGCCATTACAGTTTTTAGTTTTTCCTACTAAACATTCACCTACAGGAGTTACTGTTCAACAGAATGATCTGGTTGAGTGGCTTTTTCTACCTCACAATACAGCTAAAATGCTCACTCTGTACTTAGATCAAATTACTGTACTAGCAGGACAAGCAAGGCTGTGCACAACAAAGTTAATGGGATATAATCCAAATCAAATTATAGTTCCATTAAACAAACAACAAATTCAGCAGGCTTATATTAATTCCCAGGAATGGCAAGTTAATTTGGCAGGTATTACTGGTGTTCTTGATAATCATTATTCTAAATTCAAAATATTTCAATTTCTTAAATTAACATCATGGATATTGCCTTCCATTACTCAAAAAGCCCCTATTGAAGGGGCCATTACTGTTTTCACTGATGGATCTAGTAATGGAAAAGCCTCATTTGCAGGACCTCAACAGCAAGTTTTTCAAACTGACTTTGCTTCTGCTCAAAGGGCTGAAGTTATGGCTGTAATAATAGTATTAAAAATGTTTAAACAGCCAGTAAACATTGTTTCTGATTCAGCCTATGTAGTGCAAGCCACGCAAAATATTGAATGTGCCTTAATTCAAAATGAATGTGACTGATGACCAACTTAATCTTCTATTTCATTCTTTACAGCAATCAGTACAACAAAGGCATTCCCCTTTCTATGTCACTCATATTAGAGCACATACTAACCTCCCTGGCCCTTTAACTAAACTTAATCAAAGGGTGGATAATTACATGGGGAAGAGGATTTGCTTGTGTTTCTCCAGGTGACAATCAGATGCCTGTGTGGGTGCCCACCAAACATCTGAAGAACTATCATGAGCTACAGCAGGAAGAGAGGACTCTGGGAAGAGACAGATATGAGTGATGGTGCAAATAAACATCTCAGAGACGAAGGAGAAAACTGATCTCCCCAAAACAACACCCCCTGTCAGCAAGAAGTAGCTAAGATCAATCATTGTTCATATTCTAACAGCAGTTAGATGTGCCTCTTCCAAGGTGGGGAATGATAGGGACAGAAGGCAAGGAAATTCTGGGCAGAAAAGGGCAGGTCCCCAGTGAAGGCCTGAACCTGAAGACTGGAACCATGGCCCAAAGTGAGAACATGCCTTCCTGTTTTCCTGCTCAAATGTTGCCTTTTCCAAAACCACCCATGGCCCGCCCCCCCCCCCCATCCTGTGCCTATAAAAACCCCAGTTTCCACTGGCAGAGAGCAGAGAAGAGGAGAAGCATTTGGACATCAGAGAGTACAGTTGGATGTTGGAGAGAAGCAGCTAGACTTCAGAGAGACGGCTTGATGGCACTGCTCCAGGGAAGATCACCTTCCTGCTCCATCCCCTTTCCAACTCCCTTTCCCGATGAGGGCTGCTTTCATCGGCAATAAAATCCCCCGCATTCACCACCCTTCAATTTGTGTGACCTGGATGCCAAACAAGAGCTGAGGTACCATGGGTGCAGATGCAAAAGGCTGTCACACTGACCCCCTGCCCTCACTAGTGGAAAGCAGCCACCTCATGAGAAAAGGCAGAGGGCCCACTGAGCTGTTAACACTTAAGCCATCTGTGGATGGCAGAACTAAAAGAGCACTGACTGTAACATTCCTTCTGGGGCTTTGGGGGTCATGGGTACTTCTCCCAGATGCTGCTGCAGGGCCCACGCAGTTCTGCCCCAGCCAACACTCGAAAGCACTCACCCTGGCTGCTGCAACTGCTCACCTGCCTGTTCCCTCCCACAAGGGTTGAACACAAGGGGTTTGGGTGAGTGGAGTTTTCCCCTGCTGGTGCCGAAGCTGCCAGCTAGCTCCAGTGCCTGCACTTCAGTTCCTGCCCACGAAGGGGTCAGGGGAAATTTCCTGCTTCAATGGCTGCAATATTCTGAGGCCTGCAAGGTGGGCACCTTCCCCAGAGGCTGCGCATGTGCTTCTGCCAGGCCCTGGCTGAAGTCAGTTTATTACACTTAGTAGTGAAGGAAATAATATATACAGTGGTCCATTTCCAAGACAATGGGCCTTGAATCGGCTTAGGTCAGCAAACTACAGAAGAAACAAGATATACTAGGCCCCTGCTTGGATGGCTGATGCCTGCTTTTCAGCCTCCCCCTGCCCCCTCTCCTGCTTCCCTCTTAGGTGCCCTCATCCAAAGCAAAAAGTTTAGTCTAAAATGAAAGTTTACTAGCCTGCAAAATAGCTTGCTTTGTCTGTTCTTAACAGCCTGCCCAGCTACTTAGGTCACAAGTCAAATACTTGAAGAGCCCCTGAGCTAACTAGGATTGCAATGCATTGTGGGCTGCAACAAAATGCAACAAGACAACCCTAAAGAAAACACCTAAAGCCCCTGCCCAACAGCCAATAGGCGATGTCCAGAAAGATTGTGATCCCATAGTCCTCAGTCTGTGAGGAACCAGGGGAGGGACCTACACACTAGGGGATAAATTGCTTGTTGAAACTGTGCTGGGTGTGCCAGCCCATCAGACACCCAATCTTGCAAGACTGTCATTAAAAGTCTCATTTTCGGGCCGGGCACAGTGGCTCAAGTCTGTAATCCCAGCACTTTGGGAGGCTCAGAAGGGTGGATCACATGGTCAGGGGTTCAAGAACAGCCTGGGCAAGATGGTGAAACCCCATCTCTACTAAAAATACAAAAATTAGCCAGGCGTGGTGGCGGGTGCCTGTAGTCCCAGTTACTTGGGAGGCTGAGGCAGGGGAATCACTTGAACCTGGGTGGCAGAGGTTGCAGTGAGCTGAGATTGCACCACTGAGCTCCAGCCTGGGCGATAGAGTGAGACGTCTGGGAAGATTGTGATCCCACAGTACTCAGCCTATGAGGAACTGGGGGAGGGACCTGCGCAGTAGGGGATAAATTGCTTGTTGAAACTGTGCTGGGTGTGCCAGCTCATCAGACACCTGATCTTGCAAGACCGTCATTAAAAGTCTCATTTTCGGGCCGGGCACGGAAATCTCAAAAACAAAAAACAAAAAACTCTCACTTTTGTTGTTCTCTGGGTCTCTGAGTCCATTCTTTGGGTTTGGACAGATTAGTTTATTTCTCACATTTCTCACAGTAGGAAATGTGAGTTCCGGGGGAGCATTTGCCAAGCGTGGGTTCACTCTGGGTGACCCAACTGTGACTGTGAGACCCTTTGTGCACCCAGTACCATGTGGAGGGGACTTCCTTGGGGACATTCCACGTGGGCACACAGGGGTTTGTGTTCTGTTTCCCCTCCCCTGGAGCCCATGGCAATCAGTGTTCTCATCCACCCCCTAAACTCTCCTGGGCTGACCCCACAGAGTCCTGCCTCCTTTCCCTGGGGCCTGATTACCTTGCCAGCTCTCCAGTCTTTTAAAAAGACACGTTTTAAAACACCGAGTCCACCGTATGATCTGGTTTCAGTGGGAGCATTGGTCTGACCACACAGGTCCTCCCACCGACTCTCCTCCCACTCCTGTATCTGTGGCCCAAGCCCACTTCCTGGCTTATTCTCCTAAGAGGCTGAAATCTGAAGCAGAAAGGAGCTGGGCCCAGGAAATTAACTTGGGGCATTTTTTTAATGCTACGCCCAAATGTTCCCGTGTGACCGGTTATTGGAACCTGCACCGATGTGTCCAGGGGAGGGCCTTTCCCGCTGCCAGGGGGATGCCGCCACACGTGAGCAAGGGCAAGGGTCCCGCCCCTCCCTGCCCCCAGGAGGCCTTCCAGAATCGACCCAGGGTTGCAGTGGCGGATGCAGTAGAAACCAGGAGAATCAAACATGGGTGGGGCTGGGTGTGGAACCCCAGGATTCTGGCCCTGAGCTGCAGTGGGCAGGGTGGGAAGAGGGCACAGTGTGAGACCCCGCCCACCTCATGGGGTCCCTAGAGGGAGCCCGTGCCAGGAGTCCTGGGATACAGGAGGCTCCACCCCAGGGAAGGAGGCCCCACGGCTCCCTCAGCACCCAGGGCCTCAGGTGTGTGCTGGAAAATGGGGCCAGGGTCACTTTTAAATATTGTCAATGATTTCCTCAATTATTCAACTGGAGTGACTCAATATTCAAATTGTGATTACCTAATGATTTTAAAAGCTTTGTATTAATACTTTGGAAAAGTATAGACTCACAGGAAGTTACCAAAATAGTAGAGTCCTGTACTCTCCCCAGGTCCCTCAATGGTGACATCTCACTAAGAATCAAAACCAGGAATCTGTGCTCTTTTTATTTTTTTATTTTATTATTTTTTTGACACAGAGTCTCACTGTATCACCCAGCCTGGAGTGTATTGACGTGATTTCAGCTCACTGCAACATCTGCCTCCCAGGTTCAAGCAATTCTCCTGCCTCGGTCTCCCAAGTAGCTGGGATTACAGGCGCCTGCCACCAGGCCCGGCTAATTTTTGTATTTTTAGTAGACACGGGGTTTCACCACATTGGCCAGGCTGGTCCTGAACTCCTGACCTCAGGTGATCCGCCTGCCTTAGCTTCCCAAAGTGTTGGATTAAGGGTGTGAGCCACCGCACCCAGCCTTGTGCTCTTTTTAAATAACACCTTATTCAAATATAATTCGTGCAGAGTGCACAATTTCCTGGCTTTTATATATCCATAGGGCCTGATGTCACTTTTAAAGAAAGTCAAGATGGAGAATGGGCTGAGCCTCTCTCTGGCCAGGGGTTCCACGAGTGCACGGTGGGGTTTCATGGTCTCCTGGAATGGTACCTGGAGGCCTTTCCCCTCTGTTGCCCCATGGCAGGGCTGCCTGAGCACCACAGAGCATGCTGCCGTGGGTGGGCAGAACAGGCCCCTCCCGCAGGGGCACTGAGTGCTGTAATTTGTGCAGACTGTGTTCTGAGAGTTACTTTTGCTATTTGAAAGGCTATTTAGCCAATTTAACACAGAATTCCACCAGATTTGCAAGTTTTAAGTCACTTATAGCATTGTATGCAATAGTAACATTTAATTTCCATGTAGTTGTAAATATATTTATGACCTACTTACCAAAGTTTTTTAAATAAGAGATAGTGTTTCCTGGGTAACTTAATTTTATATAGAAACAGAGGGAGCCCAGCTCAGTCAGTCTGCATTATAATTGACATAATTAACATATGCACTTGAAAGCTGAGTGCAAATAGTTTAAAAATGTTCTGGGGCCTCTTATTGGATTCTCCTTCTTGGGCAGGTCCGGGCTGTCAAATGCTGTCCCCAGCATCCCCAAATCTACAAAGTAGAAGCTTAAGATCTGCAGAGATGGGTACAAAGCCTCAGTAAGACGGCTAGGTTGACCAGCTTGTTCCAGCTCACCTGGGATCCTGCCAGCTTTGAAGTGGAAACCCTGAGGTCTGAGAGCACCCTCAGTTCTAGGCAAACCAGACTGTTGGTTGCCCTTCCGGCAGCATGCCTGCTTGACTTTGATGCAAGAATTTCTTAACACACACATGCTTCTTCCTGTCAACACTCCAGCTAAAGGCCAGTAGACCCACTTGTGGCTGAGCAGTTTGAGCTCCTTATGCATCACGGAGAGGAAGAGCAGGCACCACAGGAAACGTCAGACATGTGCTCAGAGGGGTTAGAAAGAACTTGTACCCACAATGAGCCAGAACTGGGGGCTTGGGGGAGGGTGTGAAGAATCAGGGGTTCCCCGTAGTGTGGATGCTGTCAGAACTCAGGCTGGTTCTGTGATCAGGCGTCTCAACAAAGCTCCTCGGCAGTGGGCAGAGAAGAATGGAGAACCCGTAAAGCAGCTGCTGCCACTCATTTTTGCCAACAGAGGGGCTGGCTGGGAATTTGAGGGTGGCACAGTGACCTTGCTTTTGTCTGTGTTCGGACAAAGTTTAAAGTGGCCTTGTCTTGTCTAATTCTGTCACCGTCTCAGAGACACCCCGTCTGATATTGGTGTTCTGTGAGGTGGCTCCTGTCCGACAGGAGAATAACTCAGCCCAGCTGTGTCGCCACCAGCTTCTGGGGACATGGCTGCTCCTTTTTTCTCCTCCCACAAAGCAGGGAAAGGTAAGGAGAATACTGTTAAAATGGGCCAGGCATGGTGGCTCACGCCTGTAGTCCCAACACTTTGAGAGGCTGAGGTGGGTGCATCACTTGAGCCACGAGTTCAAGACCAGCCTGGGCAATATGATGAAACCCCGTCTCTACAAAGAATACAAAAATTAGCCAGGTATGGTGGTGTGCACCTGCAGTCCCAGCTACTTGGGAGACTGAGGTTAGAGGATCGTTTGAGCTCAGGAGGTTGAGGCAGCAGTGAGAGGAGATTGTGCTATTGAACTCAGCATGGGTGACAGAGTGAGGCCCTGTCTGAAAAAAAAAAAAGAGAGAAAGAAAGAAAGAGAAAGAAAGAAAGAAAGAAAGAAAGAAAGAAAGAAAGGAAGGAAGGAAGGAAGGAAGGAAGGAAGGAAGGAAGGAAGGAAGGAAG
>NC_045439.1:2660269-2757772 GCF_002776525.5 Piliocolobus tephrosceles | reverse complement strand
AAGGAAGGAAGGAAGGAAGGAAGGAAGGAAGGAAGGAAGGAAGGAAGAAAGACAGCTAAAATGAAAATCTGTGTTCCTCAAAGTCACTAATGTCAAATGACAAAATACAACAAATTCAGTTAAGATTGAATAGGTTTTTATTTGCAATTCTAGACTTGGACAACCCCTCATTCTTAGGAAATAGAAGGAGCATTTGGATGAGCTGAGCAGGAGAGGTTGGCTTTGTAGGCAGGAAAGGGTGGAAAAAAGAAGAAAGCAGAAACAGAGACCAAAAAGCAGATTGGTCATCTCAAAGTTACTTTCCTTGTCATGGTTAAAGCACAGCGGACTTCCCTTATCACCCCGACTGAAACTGGCCTATCTGGGAATTTGGGGTCTCTCTCTTTCTCTCCCTCCCTCCCTCTCTCTGTCTCCTGAAAGAGGGTCAGATAAGCAACTTAGTGTCTGCTCAGTGGTGTGAAACTCCCTGCATGAGTAGCTGCATTTTGGCTTGGTCTGTTGGTCCTAGTGCAGAAGCTCAGTCCAAACCAACGGCATCCTCTCTATTTATTTAACACCAGCAACAAAGTAAAAAGGGAGGTTGCACAATTCCAGAAGATACCTTAATACGTGTATCTGAAAAATACTAGTGTCTAGAAAACGCAAAGCACTCCTACAAATCAATCATACCAAGACAGGGACCCAGTAGAAAAATTGGCTTCTTAAGATTGAAATGGGAATGTCAAAAACGTACACTTCCGAATGGCTAATAAGAGTATGAAAAAGTGTTTGACTTCCTCAGTCATCAAGGAAATGTCAAGTAAAATCAAAATTTGATGCAATTATGCACCCACCACTGGCTAAAATGGAAACAACCGAGAATATCAAGTGTCGGCCAGGATGGCACCCAGAGGCATCACGCTTTGTTAGTGGGAGTGCACTTTGTACAAACACCTGAGAAAACTGTCTGGAAGTGTCTACTAAAGCGGAACCTACCCAAACCCTGTGACCCAGCAACTTGCTCCATGCACAACAGAACCTGTATATATCTTTACCAGAATACATGGACAAGAATGGCTGGCCATGGTGGCTCACGCCTGTAATCCCAGCACTTTGGGAGGCTGAGGCGGGCGGATCACAAGGTCAGGAGATCGAGACCATCCTGGCTAACACAGTGAAATCCTGTCTCTACTAAAAAATAAAAAATACAAAAAATTACGCAGGTGTGGTAGCGGGCACCTGTAGTCCCAGCTACTTGGGAGGCTGAGGCAGGAGAATGGTGTGAACCCAGGAGGTGGAGCTTGCAGTGAGCCAAGATTGTGCCACTGCACTCCAGCCTGGGCGACGGAGCGAGACTCCATCCCCCCCTCCCCCAAAAAAGAAGAAGACATGGACAAGAATGTGCACAAGGGCACTGCTCAGAAGAGCCAGCCTCAAACTGGAGACAACCCAAGATCCATCAACAGTAGAATGGATGAAGAAGGTGCAATATATTCATAAAATGGAGTATGATTCAGCAAAGACAATGAATGAACTACAACTATGCACAACTGCCTGGAAGGCTCTCACAAGCATGACTCAGGATGAGTAAGCCAAATGTATGTGGTGTGGGCATTCTTGTCAAGAAAGTTCAAGAACAGGTAAAACTGATTCATGGTGTTAGAAGTCAAGGTAGCAGTTACCTTGGGGAGGGGAAGTTGGGAAGGGTTAGGAAGTGGGCTTCAGGGATATTGATTCTATGAGTGGGCTCACTTTGTGAACATGTTTCCGGTTGTTCATTTATGTTTTGTGTATATTTCTGCATGTATGTCATGCTCCAATTTTAAAACCTTGACATTTTAAGGAAGTGGCTGCTTAGAAATTGCCCATGGATGCTGGCAGGGCCTGAGGCTCAGACCACCCCATCTCACCCATAGCACAGGTGAGAGCAAGCGAGAATCTTGCAGCAAGAATTGGTAAGTTTTGGCCAGGCATGGTGGCTCACATCTGTAACCCCAGCACTTTGGGAGGCTGAGGTGGGCAGATCACGAGATCAGGAGATCGAGACCATCCTGGCTAACATGGTGAAACCCCATCTCTACTAAAAAATACAAAAAAAATTAGCCAGGCATGGTGGCAGGCGCCTGTAGTCCCAGCCACTCGGGAAACTGAGGCAGGAGAATGGCAAGAACCCAGAAGGCAGAGCTTGCAGTGAGCAGAGATGGCGCCACTGCACTCCAGCCTGGACGACAGAGTGAGACTCCATTTAAAAAAAAAAAAAAGGTAAGTTTGGGGGGCTGATGTGAAATTGGGTCATTCTTGTTATACCCAATTAAAACAGCCTCCAGAAGCCAGGACAAAAAAGCAGCAAGGACACATAATTTGTTCCAAGAACGTAAGCATGCAAGAAGCCTGACTGCTGACACTGCCTGCTGTTTAGTAGCCATTAGATAAAGTCCAGTTTTATCTAACAGCTACTAAAACAA
Organism: Piliocolobus tephrosceles; assembly: GCF_002776525.5. Taxonomy (NCBI): domain Eukaryota; kingdom Metazoa; phylum Chordata; class Mammalia; order Primates; family Cercopithecidae; genus Piliocolobus; species Piliocolobus tephrosceles. The sequence goes on along the minus strand of NC_045439.1, from coordinate 2,755,328 downwards.
CCTGCTGCAAATCTAAGACTCGTTTTACCCACCACTGTCACTCACCAATCAGTGCTTTCCAAACTCCCCAAAACTTTACTAGTGCCAATGAGCTGTCCCAAAGAGCAATACGTAACATTTCTTTTATAAAACCTCTAACCTTCTCTTTGTTCTTCAGACATACTGAAAACTGGTCTGCATGTATGCCACAAATTACAATTTTTTCTTCTCAAATAACACATTTTAATTTCACAGTTTCATCTCTAAATTATTTTACTTTGATATGCTTGGTGTCAGAAGTGGGATTCCAATGCTAACTCACTTCAAAGAGAATCACCAGCCCTTGGACCTATAGCATGAGGTACTCACACTGGGTCCCTTTGAGACGCTTGCTTCTGTAAGTCACCTCTTTTCCCCTTGGTGAGTCTCTCTTGAACCTAACTCCTGATTTTGGTTGTTTTATTTGGGAATTGGTTGGGGAGGAGTCTTTTCATTTTGGTTCAGACATCTGTTTGGGAGGACTCTTCTCATCCTGGCAGACCTTGGCTAGGAGGTCTTAGTGAAGAGACTTTTCCCTTCGGGTTGAGGCCTTGATAAATATTTTTCCTTTTCCATTTCATTGGAGAAGATAACTTATGTATGTACTTTATTTTCCATCTGCACTTGGGTATTTTTGGCCTTTGTGTATTCAGCATTTGTGTTTCCTTGGCTTTTTTGTATTTGTCATTAAACCAGAACACCCACAAAATGGGCCCTTAAGTTCAAAGGCATGCCAAGATACTTTCTGGGAGGTCAGTTGGTAACAAGTTTAAACATTACGGGATCATTCAAACAGTCTGTTGTTCTTAAAATTAAACTAAAAGACTATAGCTATAAAATCATACACTCTAAATAAGATATACATATCTCATTGATATCTTGAGGCTAAAAAAACCCCAAATAACCATCAAAGACTGTCTTGCCACAAAATATTGTCTCTGCCATTTTGAGGAGCCATTCTGAGGAGTTTTAAAGTAGAATATTTAAAAACCAACACTTATAAAAAAAATTGTAGACCTTTATGTTGTTTCTTAAAAGCAAAATATAACATTCCCACATAAAAGACACCTTTCCTGTACTAAAAGAAATGACGGCCAGGTGCGGTAGCTCACACCTGTAATCCCAGCACTTTGGGAGGCCGAGGCGGGCAGATCACAAGGTCAGGAGTTCAAGACCAGCCTGGCCAACATGGGGAAACCCTATCTCTACTAAAAATACAAAAATTAGCTGGGCATGGTGGTGGGTGCCTGTAATACCAGCTACCTGGGAGGCTGAGGCAGGAGAATCACTTGAACCCAGTGAGCAGAGGTTGCAGTGAGCCGAGATCGCACCATTGCACTCCAGCCTGGGCGACAAGAGTGAAACTCTGTCTCAAAAAAAAAAAAAGATCCAACTAGTTTTTAAAAACCAGTAAGTTTACATGTTTTACTATCTCATGACTATAATTCTAAAATAAAAGTTGCAATATCTCTATTTATCTATATATAATATATTTAGATATGCCTACACATACATACATATTTTCTGTTATATAGTGTCTACGTAATAAGCTCTGGTCAACCAAAACCCTTAAATTTTTTATTTCAATTGGCTTAAATAAATGAGAGCTCATATAAAATATATATTAAGCAATTTTTTGGTTTACATGATTTAGGCAAATCTCTAATAAATTAATTGATTTTAAAATTGTTAATAAAATAAAATGTAAAATGTCTTTAAAATTGTTAACATACATTTTTGCCTGGGTTTACTGGTCAGACGATTTTACATTTGCCTCTGCTAAATGTTCTAAGTTTATAAAATGATAAATCCAGGCTAAAACAAAATAATCTTTTTTAATACAATTCTTTGATAAATAAGATTAATTTAATATTGTTAATTATTTTTTAAGACAGAGTCTTGCTCTATCACCAGACTGGAGTGCAGTGGTGCGATCTCAGCTCATTGCAACCTCCACTTCTCAGGTTCAAGCAATTCTTGTGCCTCAGCCTTCCATGTAGCTAGGATTATAGGCATGCACCACCACACCTATCTAATTTTTGTATTTTTAGTAGAGATGAAGTTTCACCATGTTGGCCAGGCTGATCTCTAGCTCCTGGCCTCAAGTGATCTGCCTGCCTCAGCCTCCCAAAGTGCTGGATTACAGGCATGAGACACCACACCCAGCCTAATATTGTTAATTTAATAAAAACAGCTGTATCTTCTGAGTTATCAACGAAATATCCATGTTTTCAGCTTTAAGGTCTTAAGTGAACATCTGATATTAACAGGTTATAAAATTAATTAAAAATTAACTTAAGATAATGAGTAATATCACAACTTCATAAGTATCTAAATATTATTACTTAAAAATAAATTAGATAATTATAAATAAAATAAACATAAGTAAACTTTTTATGTAATTCAAAATCTTTGGCCGGGCATGGTGGCTCACGCCTGTAATCCCAGCACTGCGGGAGGCCAAGGCAGGCGGATCACAAGGTCAGATCGAGATCATCCTGGCTAACACAGTGAAACCCTGTCTCTACTAAAAATACAAAAAATTAGCCAGGCATCGTGGCAGGCACCTGTAGTCCCAGCTACTCGGGAGGCTGAGGTGGCAGAGTGGCATGAACCCAGAAGGCAGAACTTGTAGTGAGCCAAGATCATGCCACTGCACTCCAGCCTGGGTGACAGAGTGAGACTCTATCTCAAAAAAAAAAGAAAATCTTTAAATTATGCTATGTTAAATAATACTCATTAAATGTCTAGGTCATATCCAAATAACATAAAAAATTGAAACAAAATTACCAAATAGATATGTTTATTCTTGACTTCTTAAAAAAAACTTTTTTTTGAGACAGGGTCTTACTCTGTCACCCAGGCTACAACCAGGAGTGCAGTGGTGTGACCTCGGTTCACTGTAACTTCCGCCTCCTGGGTTCAAGCAATTCTCTTGCCTCGGCTTCCCAAGTAACTGGAATTACAGGCACATGCCACCACATTTGGCTAGTTTTTAAATTCTTGGTAGAGACAGTGTTTCACCATCTTGGCCAGGCTGGTCTCGAACTCCTGACCTCAAGTGATCTACCTGCCTTAGCCTCCCAAAGTGCTGGGATTACAGGCATGAGCCACTGCCCCCAGCCATGTTAAATTAAATAATAGATACTCATTAAATGTCTAGGTCATATCCAAATAAAATAAAAAATTGAAACAAATTACCAAATATGTTTATTCTTGACTCTTTAAATTTTATAAAAAGACTCAATATATTTAGGTGTATTTATCAAAATATAAATTTAAAATATAATTTTATATTTAAAAAATCTTATATGGTAGGTTTTTGTTCTAAAATAAAATAATTGGTTGTTCTCAAAATAATAATAATAATAATAGAACTAAGACTGGGGGTTGGAGAAAATGATAAAAGGTCTAAACAAGTCAAAGAAGATTGATAAAAGCTGAGCCTCATAAAAAATGTTTTGTGTGTGATTGGGTGGCTGGGATTTTAAAAAATTGTTTATGTGTTTTTCTAAAAATTAAAACACTGATGTCAGAGGCACAGCTGATACAAGACCAGAGTGTGGTCCCCTATATTTAAGACAACAAGATTTTCTTGAAATACTGATCTGCTCTTAATAAAATTGCAGGAGATTGTGATTTTTAATTCTAAAATCTGTTTCTTTAACAGTTGTCTTCTTACTGAAATCTCTTTAATTTCCCTAGTTTCAGGATAAAAATGTTATCCTCTTCATTTAAAATGATCATTTCACTTCTTTTTTTTTTTTTTTTTTTTTTTTGTGGGGGTGTCTCGCTCTGTCGCCCAGGCTGGAGTGCAGTGGCCGGATCTCAGCTCACTGCAAGCTCCGCCTCCCGGGTTTACGCCATTCTCCTGCCTCAGCCTCCTGAGCAGCTGGGACTACAGGCGCCCGCCACCTCGCCCGGGTAGTTTTTTGTATTTTTTAGTAGAGACAGGGTTTCACCATGTTAGCCAGGATGGTCTCGATCTCCTGACCTCGTGATCCGGCCGTCTCGGCCTCCCAAAGTGCTGGGATTACAGGCTTGAGCCACCGCGCCCGGCCCATTTCACTTCTTGAGGTCAAGTTTTGCTTTAAAAATTTCTCAGATATGGCCGGGTGCGGTAGATCACACGTGTAATCCAAGCACTTTGGGAGGCCGAGGCGGACGGATCATGAGGACGGGAGATCGAGACCATCCTGGCTAACACGATGAAACCCCGTCTCTACTAAAAAAAAGAAAAAATAAAAAAATTAGCTGGGCGAGGTGGCCGGCGCCTGTAGTCCCAGCTACTTGAGAGGCTGAGGCAGGACAATGGCGTGAACCCGGGAGGCGGAGCTTGCAGTGAGCCGAGATCGTGCTGCTGCACTCCAGCCTGGGTGACAGAGTGAAACTCTGTCTCAAAAAAAAAAAAAAAAAAAAAAAAAAGAAAAAATTTCTCAGATGTATATCTCAGTAATTCAACATTTACTGTATCTTGCTATCTTGCTTCATATGACTTACAGATCATACCTCATTGCCTTCAGCTGTTTGCTCTCTTGAAAAGGCCTAGATTGATAACTCTTTCCTTCAGTTTTTTTTTTTTTGGTCAAGTCCTGTAAATTTTTTTTTTTTTTTTAAAGAGACAGGTCTTGTTATGTTGTCCAGGCTGATCTCAAACACCTGGCCTCAAATGATCCTCCCAACTCGGCCTCCCAAAGTGCTGGGATTATAGGCATGAGTCACTGTGCCCAACCTCCTGTAACTTTTTTCTCTGGTTCTAACTCTGCTTTTATAGACTGTCACTAAAATATTTATCTTAAAGGCCTAAAAAAGCAACATTTTCTTCTAGTATAATTTAATTTCGTACTCTTGGCTTTTCTTAAGGTATCTAAATTGTTATGCTAATAACCTTGGACACAATATTTTGTGTTTGATTAAATCCAAGTCCCTTTTTCATCAGGTTTGACTTCCAAGTTATCTAAATTAGCTCCCATAAAGAAACAATCATACTACAAAATGTTTTTCTTTACCTTTTGGTAGCTGGTCTAAAACCACAAAAATTTTATGTTTTATCAAGAATAATTTTCTATGTTGTCTTTATTAGGCTTGTAATTACTTACAAAAACCTAAGCTTTAAAAGGGTTAAGGTTTTTATATCTATGTAACTTTCTGTATTGCTTTCAAAGTCTTTTAATGATCACTCTGATTAAATAAATATTATTTTACAATGCAACTCTGTTTTGATCAAGTGTTTTGAGCCTTTTAACATCTTTGACAAACTTCCCAAAAATCAAATTCTAAATTCAAGTCTCTTTAGCCTAAAATTAACTTTGATATTTTTTAGTTGGGGCCTTGAAAAGCCTCAAAAAATATCTCTCTCATCTTACAGAGATACTAAGTGATTAGGCCGATTTGGTAAATTAAATTTTTTAAAATGTCAAATAATAATTAATATTAGATCTTCTTTTAGCTACATATATAAGTATGTTATTAAAATACATATTTCAAAAATTATATAAGTTTATAAAAATCTAATATGCTATCAGTCATAATTCTGGTTGCTATCTTAAAATGCTATCTATATGTAGTAGAAATAATTAAGTATCCTTTTCGATTAGAAACTTTCGTCAGAGTTTTAACCATGGTGATATGGTTTGAATATATGTTCCAGCCATATCTCATGTTGAATTGTAATCTCCAGTGTTGGAGGGAGGACTTGGTGGGAGGTGTTTGGGTCATGGGGGCAGGTCTCTCATGGCTTGCTGCTGCCTCACAATAGTGAGTGAGTTCTTCTGAGATTGGGTTGTTAAGTGTGGCAGTCCCCCACCCTCTCGCTCCTGCTCTGGCCATGTGAGATGCCTGTGTCTCCTTCACTTCCACCATGATTGTAAGTTTCCTGAGGCCCTCACTAGGCTGAGCAGATGTCAGTACCATGCTTCCTGTATCGCCTGCAGAACTGTGAGCCAATCTAACCTCTTTTCTCATAAATTACCCAGTCTCTGCTATATATTTCTATATAGCAATGCAAGAACGGCCTAACACACATGGCTATACTAAGTTTTTGTCATTCACTGTTATTATTTTAAACTCTTCTCTAAAAATATTCACAGATTCATAGAAGAGTCCAACAAGTACTCTTAAATATAGATCTCTAATAACTTTAAGATCAATGGACTAAATAAAAATTTCTAAAATTCTTATAAAAATTAATAGAATTTTTTATTCTAATAAAAATCAAGCAGAACAAAAGTTAATGCCATAAAATTAAATAATAAATGATAAAAATGATAAATAATAAATGATAAAAATATTTTTATCATTTTTATTTAAAATGTTATTGGCTCTTCACTCAAATGTTTTGTCTTCCAGATTTAAGAAAATCTTCTTGGCCAGGTGCGATGGCTCACACCTGTAATCCCAGCACTTTGGGAGGCCGAGACGGGCAGATCAGGAGGTCAGGAGATCGAGACCATCCTGGCTAACACTGTGAAACCCTGTCTCTACTAAAAAACACAAAAAAAATTAGCCAGGCGTGGTGGCGGGCACCTGTAGTCCCAGCTACTCGGGAGGCTGAGGCAGGAGAATGGCATAAACCTGGGAGGCCGAGCTTGCAGTGAGCCGAGATCGTGCCACTGCACTCTAGCCTGGGCGACAGAGCAAGGCTCCATCTCAAAAAAAAAAAAAAAAAAAAAAAGAAAAGAAAATCTTCTCTTTTAAGCTATCTATAATTTACTACAATTTGATAAAATAAATTTTTAGAAACAAAGATAAAAAATTTGTGTTTTATCTCCTCACTTGATTCCTCCAAACTGTGAAAACTACATGTGAGTATACTTATGACAATATGGTTATTTATATAAGTCCAATAAAATGTGCTCTCTTTATAACAAAATATAATGAGAAACACTGATTTTATTACCAAGACTGACTAAAATGTCATATTTTAAAATACACATAAAATATCTGACTTCAAGGGTCCTCAGCCTTACAGTAAGTTAATAAAAACTGTCATTTTCTGGCAGGCCCAAGAACCTTAGGACTATGAGTAAAATCTAAAGTCTTACTTGGTTTGACTTTCTAGCCTCAAGAGATTTTTCATCTGAAATTCCTATATGATCAAGGTAAAAAAAGAGTCATATTCCTTAAAAAAGAAAAAAAGCTATAATACACCTGTTATTAGATTTTAACTCTATGCACTATTTTTGAGTTCTTATCTACTTTAGACTCGACTAAATCCTAAATTCTTCTAGGTACCTCCAATCCAACTTTCTTCCATAAAATTACCAAAATGAAAACTGCTCTGTTCCTGAAGCCCACTAAGCTAAAGTTAAACAGATATTACAAAACAAAGTCCAAGGCGGGAGGATAGCTTAAAGCCAGGAGTTTGAGACCAGCCTGGGCAACAAAGTGAGACCCCTTCTCTGCAAATAATAAAATAAAATGAATTAGCCAGGTGCTATGGCATATATTAATACCTGTAGTCTCAGCTACTTGGGAGGCTAAGGTGGGAGAATCACTTGAGCCCAGGAGTTAGAGGCTGCAGTGGGCTATTGTGTCACTGCACTCCAGCCTGGGCAACATGCGAGACCCCTGTCTCTACAAAAAATAAATTAGCTGGGTGTGGTGGCACACGCCTATAGTCCCAGCTACTTCAAGCCTGCAGTGAATTTGGATTGCCCCACTGCACCTCCAGCCTGGCAACAGAGCGAGACCCTGTCTCTAGAAAAACAAAAACAAAAACAAAAAAACAGTGACCAAAGCGCAGCATGGGGATCCTCTGCACCCCTCCCTATAAACATGGCACTGAGTGGCGCAGTGTGTGTGGGCTGTGGTCTGCAGCTTGAGCGGGGCCTTGGCACCTGCCATGCCTCACCGGCCGAGGTCTTGGTGGCTGGGGATGGGCACAGTTTGCGCACGGAACCTGCTCTGCTCTCAGTGCATGAATTCACAAGGAAACATGATTGGAGAACAACAGGAAATGGTATGGGAACAGTGTGAATCAGGCATTTTGCACAGGAAGCGTTGGGAGATGTTTTTACTGTGATCTGCCTGAAGCTGGGACAAAATTGAACAAACAGGATGAATTTGGTGCTTTGGAAAGTGTGAAAGCTGTTGGCGAACTCCATTCTCCTTTATCAGGAGAAGTAACTGAAATTAATGAAGCTCTCGCAGAAAATACAGAACTTATCAAAAATTTTTGTTATAAAGATGCTTGGCCGATTGAGATGACACTGAGTAACTCTTCAGAACCAGATGAACTGGGCCAGGCGCGGTGGCTGACACCTGTAATCCCAGCACTTTGGGAGGCTGAGGTAGGTGGATCATCTGAGGTTAGGAGTTTGAGACCAGCCTGGCCAACATGGCGAAACGCTGTCTCTACTAAAATACAAAAATTAGCCGGGCGTGGGGGCGGGCGCCTGTAATCCCAGCTACTCAGGAGGCTGAGGCAGGAGAATCACTTGAACCCAGGAGGTGGAGGTTGCAGTGAGCCAAGATCGTTCCATTGCACTCCAGCCTGGGCGACAAGAGCAAAACTGTCTCAGAAAAAAAAAAAAAAAAAGAACTAGATGAACTTATGAGTAAAGAAGCTTATAAAAAATATGGAAAAATCTATTAAGGAGTGAAAATGGAACCCCTAAATAAACTAGTATGAAATAATTTAAAATATAAAAATAAAAAACAAAATTAATGAAGTAAAAAACAAGTCTTACGCCTGATATATGAACCACACCAAAAGTTCACCAAATTGCATGATGCCGTAATCAGAGACAACCAAACCACAACCCAAGAGGAGAAGTTGATGTTTTCCCTGCTACAAACAGCTTTTCCAGCAGGCATGGTGCCTATAGTCCCAGCTGCTTGGAAGCCTGAGGCCGGAGGAGTTAAACTTCAGCCTGGGCAACATGATGAGACCCCACTACTTAAAAACAAAAGTTGAAAAATAAACCTAAAAAAACAGGTTTTCCTAGGACGTTGTTATAAGGCTCCATATAATAATGAGACTCTCACCCCCTCAATGCCACTATTTCACTTGGCAGGATAACGCTATAATTAAAATTTCACAATAAGTAACTGCTATAGGTAACTTGAGAAAACCTGACCTAAAACAAACCATCCTTTTAGTCCACCTAGTGGGCACATTTGGCATTTTCCCTAACACAATTTTTTGTTCAAATTGTGCTGGTGGTCCCTTTTATAAAGCTGCGTTCACTAGTTTAATTCGATCCTGTATGAAATACTACAGAGTGGCTATCACAGGCCTTTTGTTTAATTTGCTGCCCTTAGGCTTGGGCTGTTAGTTCAAAAACCATTTCTAGGAACTAAGTTTATTATATTGTTGCCAATTTTTTCATTATAATTTTTAAATGTTGTTCTTACTGCCTGTCTAATCTCAACGAAGCCAACTCTCCTAACAGGATAATACTTGCTCAACATTTCCAGGTAATGACTAATGCCTATAAAGCAGATGAAATCAAACTTAATACTGGACTCCACATGAAACTGCTTTGAGGCCAGGAGCGGTGGCTCACACCTGTAATCCCAGCACTTTGGGAGGCCAAGGCGGGCAGATCACCTAAGGTCAGGAGTTCGAGATCAGCCTGGCCGACATGATGAAACCCTGTCTCTACAAAAAAAAGAAGGAAAGAAAGAAAGAAAGGAAGGAAGGAAGGAAGGAAGGAAGGAAGGAAGGAAGGAAGGAAGGAAGGAAGGGAGAAACAGAGAGAGAAAGAGAGAAAGAAAGAAAAGAAAGAAAATCAGCCGGGCATGGTGGCACATGCCTGTAATCCCAGCTATTCAGGAGGCTGAGGCAGAAGAATTGCTTGAAACCAGGAGGCAGAAGTTGCAGTGAGCCAAGATAGTGCCATTGCACTCCAGCCTGGACTATAAGAGCAAAACTACATCTCAAAAAAAAAAAAAAAAAAGAAAGAAACTGCTTTGAGACATTTTTTCCTTCTGGCCTTGTTATTACACAAATGTGGCCCAGGTTGCTGACATAGACCCCCCCAGGTTCCCTGCAATGTGGGACAGAGACAGCTGGCACAGGCCGTCGCAGCACCAGGGACAGATAAGCCTGGCTGCAGAATGGCTGGTTAGCGATGCCTTCAGAGAAATATCTTGATTGAAAGAGAAAAATGTAAAGCTAATCACACAAACTGGGTCATTCTTGTCCTACCCAATCCAGGGTCAAGAGGCTGGGGGAAGGCGCACTCGGGGCACGTAGAATTTCTGCTAGAATGGCATTCTCTGTAAGCCGACTGCTGAAACTGCTGCCGCCATCTGAGCCCAGTTTACCTCACGCCTACTAAACAACCCGCTGACACAACTCTCACTTGCTTTACCCTCTGCCCTTGGGGCAGGACCAGCCAGTCGGAGCTTGCCAGCTCCCCAAACTCACCAGTGCCAATGAGCTTCCTCAAAGAGCAGTAGCAATATTTCTTCTCTCTATACAACCTCCAGCCTTTCTTCATTCTTTGGACATCCTAAACCACCCAGGCTACAGATATCCACAAATTACACTCCTTTCCCCAAATAAAATATTTTTAATTTCAAGGATTCATCTCTGTATTTAACTTCAACACTGATAACAGGGAAATATGCAGCTAAGAGACCTCCAACCCCCAGGGGTTCCCTTCTAAGCACCCCCTTAGTCAGCCCAGACTTCCTAGGGGTGGGGAATGGCTGGGCAGCTCCACCCGTGACAGTGGACTCTGCCCTGTCCCTGATGGAAATGACTGACAGCAAGCGCTCCTTCAGGCCCACCCTCCCTGGAGTTCTCACTTCGCACATGGCTTTCTAAGAAGAGCACAGTCCTTTGTCCCTATGTGTGGACTGACAATGAATAAAAGAAGCAGAAATCCATGGTGGACTTTATCTCAGCGAATAGAGGACAAAGATCAACAAGAGCTCCTGTAGGATTTGGGACACTGGTCACCCACGTAGGCACGGAAAGGGGAAAACGGAATCCACCTTTCTGGGGCCAACCTGACAATTTGGGTGCAAAGCACAGGAATTCCACACAAGGAATTCGGCCTAATAAAAGTAATTAGGGCTCGCGTGCTGCCTCAGCCTGTAATTCCAGCACTTTGGGAGGCTGATGCAGGAGGACTGCTTGAGCCTAGGAGTTGAAGACCAACCTGGGTACCAGAGCAAGACCCTATCTCTACCAAAACAAAACAAAATAAAACAATACAAAAATTAGCTGGGTGTAGTAACATGCACCTGTCTAAAAAGAAATGTAATTAGTAACAGGAAAGCTCCAAACTCAGAAGAAAAAAAAAAACAAAACAATATTTTTAAACTGCTAAGAAGACCAAAAAGTATTTCGAAACCATGAGGTAAAATGACTTCAATGGCATATGAAAAATCAAACCCTCAGCCAGGCACAGCGGCTCATGCCTATAATCCCAGCACTTTGGGAGGCTGAGGCTGGGGGATTGCTTGACCCCAGGAGGTTGAGACCAGCCTGGGCAACATAGTTAAACCCCATCTCTACAAAACCAAAAACCTCAGCCAGGTGTGGTGGTGCAGACCTGTAGTCCCAGGTACTTGGGAGGCTGAGACAGGAGGATCCCTTGTGCCCAGAGGTTCAAGACAGAAGAGAGCCATGACTGCACCACCGTACTCCAGCCTGGGGGACAGAGAGACCCTGTCTCAAAAAACAAAAACAAAAATCAACAATTATAGCGAAATAATTTTAAAAATAACTTTGTAGAGCAAACGCTTCTCAGACCTCGTGGTGAATCAAATCATCCATGAGCTAATACAATCTACAGGCTGGATCTGTGTTTTCCCAGGCACCCCAAGCAATTCTGATGCCCCCACACTTGAGACCACTCCCAAAGCTGGAGGAAGATTTCCAGGAAAATACCATCTGAAGCCACGAGAAACGTCATGTCAGCGACGGGTATCATTTCACTTTGTAAACACATTGAATGTATAGAGAAAAAGAGCAGGGAGAGAACCTCCTACTGAAAGCATCAGTTATCCTGGAAGGAAACAGGGATTTTATATCATCCTTCAGTTCACCTGAGACATCAGTTCCATTCATGATTAGACAAATATTTAACATGGCCAGGCCTGGGTCACAGGCCCCTGGGGGTGGCAGAGCCTTGCTACTTCAGGATCAGAGACACCCCCGTCCCTGAGAGCCTGTTAGTAGAGGCAGCACCTCAGCCTCACCCAGGACACAGGACACTTTGAGGAAAAGGAAAGAGCCTGGCCTGGCAGGACCTTGGGTCTCCAGGAGCCACAGTGCAGGTCAGACAGGATCAGGGAGGTCTCCATGACAGAGGCCTCCTCTTGCTGGAGCTGCACACAGACAGCCTGTCAGCACAGGAGGCCCTAGAATGACGGCACTGGGGGGCCTGGTGAACGTAGTAGGGCCCTGGATCCAGCCCTACCTGAAGCTCTCCTGGGATGCTCATCTAAATGCACCACTAAGATGCCCCACTATGTCTTCTTTCTCTTAAGACTTTTTAACGTTGGATCGTCTAGCACAGGCAACCAAAAGATTTTACCTAAAGCACTATCTTCCTAGAAGTGGGATTACTGCATCAACGGAGTCTGTAAGGTCACTTTGAGCAAGTGTGCGCCACAGGAGCCTCCTGGAGCCGCAGAGGGGAGCCGGCCGCACGTGCTCTTCTACCGCGCAGGGAGTCTGGAGAGAGTGGGCCGGGCTGCTGGGGGCGCTGGGGCATCGGCTGCCAGCTCGGAACTCAAGACCCAAGCCAGGTCCTTGGCCTCTCGGCCTCGGCTCCTCTCCTCTGAGCAATGTGAGTCGTAACATTGCTGCTCCAGGGGGTGCAGGTGAGGGGGAAGGGGAGGCTCCGGGCAGGCTGGGCACAGGGCCAGGACACCCACTGTGCCCAATCCAGGGCCCAACTGTGATGCTGACAGTAGGGGAAGCTCAGCGGGTCCTGCCCCACTCTGGGCCTCAGTTCCTTCTGATTAGGGGGACATGGTCGCAAGCGGTCAGCACCTGAGGTCCCGTCAGTGGGGAGGGATATGGAGTCTCTGAGTGTGGCCACATGAAGCAAGATTTTAGGAGGCTGCTGTTGGGGAGGCTGGAGGTTCAGGAGTGAAGGCACTTGAAGGGAGGGGCCTGGGGTGTGGCCTGTCCCGGGATGGTCCCCACTGGCCCCAACCTCACCAAGCCTTGGTGCCTATGGGAGGGGCTGCCCATGCACCTGCTGCTCCCACTGGGCCTGGGACAGGCACGGGCCCCTGGAGCTGGCTGCCCTCCCAGCCCTGCCCTCCTGCCTCCCAGCCCTGCCCTCCTGCTGCCCAGCCCCTCCCTCTGGCCTCCCAGCCCGCCCAGCTGGACTCACTCAGGCCAGCAGGTGAGCCCTGCAGGACCCAATCCTGGCTGGGGGAGGGACATAAGGAGCGAGGCCCGAGGGTCTGGCTGGGCTCCTTGGCGGTGCCTCAGTGGGTCCTACTCTTGGTTTTGCTGCCCAAATGCACTGCGGAGACCCAGGCCAAGGAGCCTGCTCCTCTCCAAACTTAAAGCAGTCCTGGGCCTTCGCCTCATCCCCTGGGAGGCTCCCAGAAAACCCAGCATATGGAGGGTGGAGCCCTCCCCACCCAGAGGCCTCTGAGCCCACGACAGCCCAAGGCCTCCCTGATGACTCTTGGATGCTTCCCACGCCTGGGCCAGGGCCAGCGGCTTGGGGGCTGTTTACCTGACACGGTGCCTGTCTCCTCACCCGAGGACGGGGACTCCTCAGTCTCTCCAACCTCCTACCGCCTGGGCGCCCAGAGTCTCAGTCCAGGGACGGAGCACAGGGCAGTTCCTGGGATGCTTCCTGGTCCATTCCTGTATCTGGGGGTCCTGCTTTGGTCTTCAGGACGTGTGTCCGGGACAGGGGACTGTTCATCTTCTGAGGATTTGTCCTGCAGGCGCCCGAGTCTGCAGATCTGTGGGCGCTGGTCCTGGCTCCATCCTCCTGGGCTGTCCGGGTTCGGGTCCGGGTCTGGGTCTGGGTCCGGGTCCGGATTGGGGTCCGGGCCCGGGTTGGGGTCCGTGGCTGGAGCCCCCCAGGTGATTGTCCTGCGCCATCATCCCCGGGCCGGGTGGGCAGAGGCGCTGCCTGCTCTCAGGTGTTCTCTCTCAGCCTGGTTCCATCGCAGCCGTCTTCCTCTGATTACTGCCCCCACTCTGGCCCTCCTCCGGAACCTGCCCAGGTGCCCCTCGCTAGTTCCCAGCTCCCCTGTCTACCCTGGGCCTGTGCTGTCCCTCCCTGCGGGATTCTCAGTTGCCCCTCCCGTGGGTCAGGTCAGGAGAGAGGACAGGCATGGGACTCGGTCTCTCCCTCTGGGGCCCTCAGGTATGTGAAGAATGTCTGATGTGTCCAGACCCCTGCCAGGGAGCCCACTGCAGCCAGCGCCCCTCCAGCTGGGAGCTCAGACCCCTGCCAGGGAGCCCACTGCAGCCAGCGCCCCTCCAGCTGGGAGCTCAGACCCCTGCCAGGGAACCCATCACAGCGAGGGCCCCTCCAGCTGGGAGCGCATTCCTCAGTCCTGGTGAAGGGAAGATATGGGATGACCTTGTCGGCTGTGGCTGTGACCTGGGGCTCAGGCCAGCCAGAGCGGGGACGGTGGCTCCCCGATTCTGGAGCTCTGCCTGGGGGACACAGACTCCCCTGGGGCTGGTCCATAGCACAGTTGTCCTCCTGGGACAGGGACCGGCTCTGGGCCGCGGTGGCAGGAGAGTCGTCGTGGTCTCCTGTGAGGCTCTCCCCACCTCTCCTTCCTTCCTGTACCCTCCATGGCTCCGACCCCTTCCTGATGGCTGTGGCCTTCAGCAAACACCTGCTTCTCTCTGAGCCTCAGTGTCTCCATCTGTCATGGCAGGTGGACTGGCTAGGGGGCCCCTGCTCCCAGCAACAGCTCCAGGAACCCCCGTTGTGGGCACAGACCTGGCTCTGCCTCCCCTGTCCTGACCTGCTTGCGCCCAGGGCTCTGGTCACCCTTCTCTGCTCCATGACCATTCACACGCCTTATGGTCTACAGGGCCGGCCACTCCACGGCAGCAGCCATCATCTGCAGGAGAGGCCTCAGGGACCCCGGGCCTCTGTCCTCCCTGTACCCCCAGACCTAGTGGACCCCAGGCCTGCAGCCCTCTCCCCTTCTGACCTCGGAGGTGCTCACGACTTGTTCTATTCGGGCCCCATCTAGGTTCATCCCTACTCAGTTCTGCAAGCCATGGCAGCCTTGCATGTCCCATGTCCCTGCCCATGGGGCCGCCTGCCCCCCTGCCCCTGTACCCTCTATAAGGTTCCCCCTCCCTCTGTGCCCTCTAGAAGTTCCCCTCCCCAACCACCCCTGTGCCCTCTAGAAGATCCCCCCACCCCTTCCCCGCACCATAGGGCCTCATTCCCGCCTCCTGCTCACAAACACTCAGCACTTTGAGCAAGGATTTGTCTGGGGTTGACCAGTCACATTTCAACTTATAGCAGCGTAGAGTCCCATGTCCCTGCCCATGGAGCCCCTGGGCCCTGCCACCCCTGCACCTGCTAGACGGTCCCCCTCCCCTCCCTTTTAGGACCCTGTCCCATCCCTTCCACAAAGGCTGAGGATTTAAGTCTAACGACTCCTCTGGGCCCTCTCTTGGGGCCCTTCCCTCCACCTCCTGGAGACCCCAGGCCCTCCCACCAGTGCTTCTGGATCCTTCCAGGTGAGTCAGCGGTGGGGCAGGTGTGGGAGGGAAGGTCTTCCAGGCAGCCCCTCCACCCAGGGACCAGATGGCCTGTCCTGGTCTCACATTTCTTGCTGGGTTGGGGGGCATGGCCACACCCCCTCTGCTGGCCTAGAGACTTAGGGTCCCCAATAATGAACCTGAAGGGACAGAGCTGGAAGTCAACTGTGTGTGCAAGCCTGAGCTTGTGGGCCAGGATGGAGAGCAGGCACGCCCTGGCCCTGCTTGAAGGCCGAGGGGCTCTCAGGAGTAGGCAGAGGTGACCCTGTTCCTGGGGTCTGGTCACTATGGGAAGACGAGAGAAGGGGTTCCTGTGTGGACTGTGGGCCTCAGACAGGGGCACTGTGGTCGCCCAGGTAGGGTGTGAGGAAGGAGGGAGGGAGGGACGGAGGGAGGGGAGTGGAACCTGGATCCCCTGGCCCTCTGTCCCTTAGAGGACACTGCCCCTTGGAGGGCACCACAGTGGGACTTGGCCCAGGCAGGTCAGACTTGCTTGACCCCAGGGCCTCCTGACCCCCTGACCCCAGGGAGGGACACTGAGGCTCAGAGCCCTGATATCTTGCTCAGGGTCACAACCTGGGGCAGCGCTGGGTCCCAAACCCCTCCCACCCCTGGACTCAGTAACTGTCTGGGTCTCCTGTGGCCTCGGGAGGCCCAGAAGGATGGAGTGGGCCTGGGATATCTGCCCAGGCAGGCTCCACCCCGACCCAAGCACATGTCTGCCTGCTGGGGACACAGAGGCCTCGAGTCCAGCTAGCAGCAGGCCTGGGTGACCACGGAACAGGGACCCCACTGTCCTTTGCCCCCTGGCTGCTGGCGGAGGGGCTGCGTCAGACCCGGCTTCATGTGGAGCTTGGGAGGTTGGGGAGGTTGGGTCTCCTGTCCTGAGGCTCTGGTGAGTGAGAGGGACGGTCCCTGGCCCTGGCCCCTGGTCACAGTCCCCATTGGACGCTGCCGCCGCCAGGCTCTTCCCTCCCTCCCTCCCACTCCCTCCTCTGCGTCCAGGGTCCTGCCTCAATTGGGTCTCGCCTCTCTGCTGACTCCTGTCTTTCCCCCGACCTCCCTGTGGTGGCCACAGTGGCTCCTGCGATCAGGCCTCAGTGGTGCTGGGGGCTGCCTGTGGCCCCGTCCCTCTGGATCAATTCCCAGCCTCCTGTCTGCCCTTTGCCCTCTCTGCTCCTTAGGGATTCCTGTCATGGGTGCCACCTCCTCCAGGAAGTCCTCAACCCTGTGGTTCCCTCTGTCCAAAATCTCCAGCACCCTTAGTGCAGACTCCTCCCCTCCTTTGTTCCTTCTGTTGGCCCATTCTGTCTCCTGGGCCCCTGCTGAGTCCCTGTTGTCCGGTTGTCGCTCTTTGGTGTCCAGGCCTCTGTCCCTGCAGCTCTGGTTCCCCTGTCTGTGAGCGTCCACTCATCCCTGCAAAGGCAGCATCTTCAGGGCAGGGGTTCCGGCTCTGCCAGCGGTCTCTGCCCTCTGCCTGGGGCTGCCTCCGTATCAACAACTCCTTCTCATGTGTGCGGTGGGGTGACCCCGCCTGGCCTGCTCTGCTCAGGGGGAGGGGAAGTTTGGGGACCAGCACACAGGCTTTGCATCAGCCATGCCCATCAGGCCCCTGCGGCCAATGCCCTCCAGGTGGTGGCTGTGTTCAGGGCCCGGCGCTGAGTCATTGGCCGCCTGGGTCCCGGGGCACTTTCTTTCCTTTTTATTATCGATAAGTATATTTGTATAGACTTATGGGGCACACGTGATGTTCTGTTCTGTGGCTCACGCCTGTAATCCCAGCACTTTTGGAGGCCGAGGTGGGTGGATCACCTGAGGCCAGGAGTTTGAGACCAGCCTGATCAACATAGTGAAACCCTATCTCTACTAAAAATACAAAAATTTAGCCAGACGTGGTGGCAGGTGCCTGTAATCCCAGCTAATCGGGAGCCTGAGGCAGGAGGATCGCCTGAGCCTGGGAGGTGGAGGTTGCAGTGAGCCAAGATCGTGCCACTGCACTTCAGCCTGGACAACAAGAGCAAAACTCTGTCTCAAAAAAAAAAAAAAAAAAAAAAATGTGTAATGATCAAGTCAGAATGTTCAGGACACGCTGACTGGGAGCACTCGTCATCCCTACGTGGTGGGAACACTGCAATCTTTTATTCTGGCTATCTTGGAGAATGCGGTAAATACAGCTGTTCCATGGCAGCCCGTGACTGCAGTTAATGTGAGGCTGTTCCCTGTACCCGTGTGTACCATTGAGCATCCTCTCCATCTGCTCCCCCCAACCCGCATGCCCTCCCAGCCTCACATCAGTATCGCTCTCTACCTCCCTGAGAGCCACGTTAGCCCCCTGTGAGCGTGAGGACCTGCGCGTTGTCTTTCTGTGCCTGGCTGATTTCACTTCACGTCGTGACCTCCAGCTCCATCCATGTGGCCGCATGAGAGGATGCCCTTCTCTTGATGGCTGAGTGGTACTGCATCGTGTGCACCATGTTTCTTATCTATTCTGCCATTGACGCCTATTTAGGTGGATTTCAGCAGCTGAGCAGCGCTGCAGTGAACGTGGGGTGCAGGCGTCCCTGTGTGCTGACTTGTTTCCTTTGATAACTGCTCGGTGCTGGGACTGCTGGATCCTCTGGGAGTCCTATGTATGTAGTTTTGTTTCCTCTGGACACTCTGAGCTCTCCAGGGAGCAGGCCCTTCCTGTGGCTCCAGCCCCAAGGGGGCCTCTCCTGCAGGGGTGGGCTGGGCAGAGCTCTGGGGGAGGTACCAGGGTGCAGCCAGAGGCCCCAGATCCTGCTTCAACTTGGGCTGGCCCTGGAGGAAGTGTAACTGCTGTAGCCCTGGGAGCTCAGGACCAGCAGCTGAGAGGCTGCCCAGGGCAAGGGGAGTGTGTGTATATGGCGGTGGTGGGGCTGGCTTTCTCTCCAGAGCGGCCTGAAATCCCATCTGACACAGGCCTGCTCCTGAATCTCCTGGCTGCTTATCAGCTGTGCGCTCAGGGAGAATACCTGCCCATCTCACCAGGTGCCCAGATGCCCCCAATGAGCCCACCCCACAGCTTTCCACCTGGTCACCCCAAGCCCCAGGTGACACTGAACAACGTGCCTCACTAGGGAGGCTTCCGGGCTGGAGTGGAGCAGCCCCGGGTGGCGCTCAGGCCTGCAGGTGAGTGTGCAGACCCAGGTGTGCGTGGGACAGAGCCAGCCCCTCCTGGTGACAGGGATGTAGGTACAGGTGACAATGGGAGGCTTAGCCCAGCCTCAGATGCCTGAATAACTTCAAAATCCTTGTCGTCCCTGAGGCTTTGGACTGATGTGTAACTAGCAACCTAAGAACATTCTGCAGATGCTTGCTGGACAGCCTGAGAGTGGGCAACTCTGGGTCACCACCCGGCAGGACCCTGCCTCCCCAGGTAGGGCTGAGTGGCTGTGGCTGCACAGGACGTTCCAGGTTGTTCAGTGCACTGTGCTGTCGGGATAGTCTTAGTTTTGAAGAAATGGGGCAAATGAAGGTGTGTTTATGTGATAACAAGTGTGCTCTGGGAATAACCAAAAGAGAATAAGCTCGTCCTCAAGGCTGGGCCTGAAGGAAGAGGGGACAGGTTGGGGGATCCGGGAGCTCAGTCAGGCAGTAGTTCACAAGGGAAGTGACTTGCATCTGCCTGGGCCTTCAGTTCCTGCAGAGAAGTTTGACAAGAGCAAAAAAAACAGTGTTAACATCACACAAGCTGCTCAGCGTGGATGCGTTTGAGATGTTACAGGCTCATGATCCCTCAGAGCAAAAGGTTTCCTTTGACAGCAAACAAAAAGCCAGTGGTGTTTTTTTGTTTGTTTGTTTTGTTTTGTTTCTGTTTTGGGACAGAGTCTCGCTCTGTTGCCCAGGCTGGAATGCAGTGGTGTGATCTCTGCTCACTGCAATATCCGCCTCCCGAGTTCAAATGATTCTCCTGCCTCAGCCTCCCGAGTAGCTGGGATTACAAGCACCTGTCACCACACTCAGCTAATTTTTGTATTTTTAGTAGAGATGGGGTTTTGCCATGTTGGCCAGGCTGCTCTTGAACTCCTGGCCTCAAGTAATCCACCTGCCTCAGCCTCCCAGAGGCTTGGGATTATATGTGTGAGCCACCAAGCCCACTGGGAGAAAATACAAAGCGAGTTTTCTCTTTTCTATCCGTTGCTATGACAGATCTTGGAGTTGGTCTCTTAGAACAGAGGGAAGATATTTGTCCTTAGTTACATTCTTGAGTCCTTTTAAGTCTGACTTTGAAAAAGCCAAGTTTGTAGTTGTGTGTTTATTTATAGTTAGAGTAAGCAGAGCTATTCCTTGGTCGCGGACTCTAAGTGTGTGTGCGCGATTCTCTCATCATCACTGCTCTGATCTTGTCTGTCCCACATTCAAGGCAAGAAGAGAGACAGAAACAGTTCTTCGAGGCCAGTCTCTTTCTGGGAACTCCTGGGTGGCCACTGGACTGCATCAAGGATTTATTCTCTCATTGTAGGAAACAAAGGCTGCTTTTAAGTAACTGGATGTGCTTTGTGTTCTCCAGGCTTTAGTGCTTTGGGGAACTGCCCCACGGCTGATAAGGAATTTGGCCAGTATAACTAACAGTAATAGTTAACAGTTAGAGTTCTGGGTTTAACGTGCCTATCACCTGGTGACGATGAGACCAGCTCTGTGGGAGAATCTATCTATCAGTTCTTCCAGTGTCCCCTCCCAGGGGCATCACCGAGGAAGCGCTGAGGCTGCCGCTGTGTCTCCAGGCCTGTCCTCATTCCTGCCAACGTTGGGGGCTCTGACTGTAACTCATGACTTGGGTGCCCGTCATCACAGGTGGTCTCTGCTTTTCCCTCGAGTTTACGCTGAGGACCTGCACTTGAAGCTACAGGTAGGAAGCAGAATCGTTCAGCACGAAATGAGTGAGGAGCCTTGAAGGACTGCGTCCTCAGCCACTGAGATATGGGGAGTGGGCTTGGGACACAGGCTGCCCAGAGTCCTCTGCCCCCATCACCACAAAGGGACGCAGCGGACTGAGCCACGCCTTCCTGGATTCTCAGCCCAGACATGGTTCTGAACAATAGAACTAAGGACAGCCTCATCAGACTAAGCCACTAAGCAGACCAAACGCACTGACCTCACACTGACTTCAATGTTCTGTTTGGGCTTGTGGGGCCGGGAGGATCGTCTGTGGGTGTTTTGTTTGTTTTGGTTCTTTTGTTTTTTGTTCTGGAGACAGGGTCTCACTCTGTCCCCAGGCCTGGTGTGCAGTGGTGCCATCTTGGCTCCTTGTATCTTCTGCCTACTGGGCTCAAGTGATCCTCCCACTGTAGCTCCACTACGCCTGGCTAATTTTTCCTTTTCCTTTTTTTTTTTTTTTGGTAGAGCTGGGGTTTCGCCATGTTGCCCAGGCTGCTCTCGAACTCCTGGACTCGAGGAATCTTCCTGCCTCTGCCTCCCAAAGTGCTGGGATTACAGGCGTGAGTCACCCTGCCCAGCCTCAATATTCTATTTGTTATGAGCTTGCAGTCAGCCTCTTCTTAATCTTAAATCCATGGCTGAAAGATTCTACTTGTAGAAACTGGTTAAAATAAAATATTTCAAAAATGGTTTTGTGTTCCAACAGGCTCCTCAGAATTCCAAAACACCTCACCAAATTCTCAGATTGTTATGTAGATCAACAGCCAATTCACAGCCTAAAAGTTAAGGACGATTCCATGGCAAATCTTTTTAAATTGGCCTTGGCAAAATTACCCCAAGCTATGAACATTGGTAATATCACGGTACCTTCATGAAATCTGCTTAACCCCTAACTAAGCTCGTGGAGAGTAAACCAACTCTCCTCCTTACTCTGAGAGTGACCTAAATCCAGCCTGCAAACCACGAGAGCCAAAGAAACCTTTGGTCAGGTCTGACAAGCACACGATAGAGGGACAAAGATTTTGTGTCCTGCGTGGAGATGCGGCCCGAGGTTCTCCTGGGAGCCTGGCCTGACTCTTCTCTGCGCTCTGGAGCCCCAGCCTGGAGGGTGGGGGCATCCCAGACGGCAGGGCCCCTGTGGTTTGGGTGCAAGCACCACAGGTGGAGATGGATCCTGGGTGGGCAACTGGACCCTCCTCTGTTGCTCGTCACTGCTATGGGCCGGAGCACAGGTGCCCAGATCACCGCTCTGGGCGTGGCACCACTCCCAGGCTCAGCTCTGAGGTCACCGAGTCCTCCCAATCACCTTGTCTCCTGAAAGGGAATGGATGCAGACCACTGGGAACAAATGCATCTGGGGATTATTTTTCTTTTTTTTTTTTTTTTTTTGAGATGGAGTTTTGCTCTTGTTGCCCAGGCTGGAGTGCAATGGCATAATCTCGTCTCACTATACTTCCTGAAACCTCTGCCTCCTTGGATTCAAGCAATTCTCCTGCCTTAGTCTCCTGAGTAGCTGGGATTACAGGCATGTGCCACCACGCCCAGCTAATTTTTTTTTTGAAACACAGTCTTGCTCTGCCACCCAGGCTGGAGTGCAGTGGCATGATCTCAGCTCACTGCAGTCTCCCTCCACCTCCCGGGTTCAAGCGATTCTCATGCCTCAGGCTTCTGAGTAGCTGGGATTACAGGCGTGCACTATCACGCTAGGCTAATTTTTTTTTTGTTTGTATTTTTAGTAGAGATGGATGGGGTTTCACCATGTTGCCCAGACTGGTCTTATACTCCTGAGCTCAGGCAATCCACCTGCCTCGGCCTCCCAAAGGGTTTGGATTATAGGC
This sequence comes from Piliocolobus tephrosceles, assembly GCF_002776525.5. Lineage (NCBI taxonomy): Eukaryota > Metazoa > Chordata > Mammalia > Primates > Cercopithecidae > Piliocolobus > Piliocolobus tephrosceles. The sequence continues at coordinate 2,732,897 of NC_045439.1, read as the reverse complement.
GTGAGCCACTGGGCCCAGCCTGAGATTTCCCATTCTTGAGGGATGGAAGTTTCTAGAGTGGCAGGGGGAAGCCACTGCCCAGCTTAGTGAAGGAAAAAGATGAACTGTTCTCTCTAAAGGTTTGTCCTGTGGGTTTTGTTTTTTCTGTTCATAAGATTATCTTCCAAAAACACAGGATTTTTTCCCTCCCCCTTCAATCCTTACTCCACAATTTTTGCAAGGAACTCTAATACTGTGGGAAATAATGGGACCAGTGGTGGCATCTTCTACCTACCCTCTTCTGTTGTTCTATCTACCTGTCTATAACATTTGCTGTTCTAACTATTCTTAGATATATTCTAAGGCACAAAGAACTGCAAATTACAAAGGTCATTTCAGAGTTGATTTAATAATTTTGACACAAATCTGAAACTCATGGATATAAGATAGATAAAAATACTATGACTTGAAGTTGTCAGCAAATAAGGTAACAGAACTATGAAAGAAGTAAAAATGTTAGATTTCGGCCAGGCGAGGATCACATCTATAGTCCCAGCACTTTGGGAGTCCGAGGTGGGAGGATTCCTCCAGCCCAGCCTGGGTAACATAGCAAGAACCCCCATTTCTTTTCTTTTTTTGGACACAGGGTCTCCTCCCGTGGCCCAAGCTGAAGTGCAGTGGTCACAACTCACTGCAGCCTCGACCCTCAACCTCCCAGGCTCAAGGGGTTCCCCCACATCCCTCCTGCCCCACCTCAGCCTCCCAAGCATCTGGGACTACAGGCATGCATCACCACACTGGGCTAAGTTTATTTTTTGTAGAGACGGGGTCTCCCTATGTTGCTCAGGCTGGTCTCAGACTCCTGGGCTCAATCTATCCTCCTGCCTCAGACTCCCAGTGTGCTGAAGTTACAGGCCTGAGCCACCGCACCTGGCCTGCTTCTACATATTAAAAAAAAAAGAAAAGTTTATAATGCCATTCCTAATGAAAACCTGATGCTGACATACCAAAACAAGTCTGTACTTTCCAATTCTGTCCACTACATGGCCTAGAAGCCTCAAGCCCTTGGGTAGGCCAAGCACAGCCGCCTGCAGTGACTGGTTTCTGAAGACGTTTCCTGCTGCACGGTCTCGGGGAAAGTCACCAAGGAGCTGGGGCTGCTGCATTGCCCAGAAGCCAAGGCGGTGCCTGCAGACTCAGGAGGGCAGGTTACAGGGAGCCAGAATTCACTCTGAAGGCTCTGCTGGTCACATTCAGGGACAGTGTCAAAACAGATGACTGTGGCTCAGTGAAACACATGGAAAAAAAGCAAAAATTCTGGTCTCTAGAGACACAAATGAGAGGCTGAGTCTAGAAAGGGACAACAGCCAGAGCTGGAGACCCGAATTCCCAACCACACCCTACCGGCTGCTACTGAGGAGTGGTCAGGGCTTGGGCAAGGAGGACACCTCCCCAGTCTGTGGCCCTGCCTCAGTGGGACCAAATTACACAAACCAGGAAAGCAGACCAAGTTCCCCAAGCACAGCACCTAGGAGGCCCCTCACCCAGGCCCACCACCTCTATCAGAGCCTGCCTGAGCCTCCCTGGTTTCCACTCTAAAGCCCTCCCACCGGACCCATCTGCCGGCCTCTGCCACACCCAAGGGAGGAGTCCAGGCCGCTGCTCCACAGGCCCTGAATTAAGAGCTCCGTGGTCCTCATTTGGGTGGTCTTCACAATTTCCATACGGAAAGACAGAAAAAAGTAGGACCTGCACAAAAGCTGTCTTCAGTCAGCAGGGAAATGCAAACCAAGCCCAGAGGGACAACGCCCAGGCCCCTGGCCATGGTTAGAAGGGAAGTCACCCAGGCCCCCATCTGTGGTCAGAAGGGACATCGCCCAGGGCCCTGTCCATGGTCAGAAGGGACATCGCCCAGGGCCCCGGACATAGTTAGAAGGGACGTCACGCAGGGCCCCAGCTATGGTTAGAAGGAAGGTCACCCAGGGCATCAGCCATGGTTAGAGGGGAAAAGAGACGCCATCCACCAGGGCTCTCGCTGCTGGGAGTGTCCAGGGACACCACGTAGGTAACGCTGAATTTAAGTAAAACCACGACGGAAACGGGACTGTGGTAACCCCTCCACCCTGTGTGCTCCATCCCGTCGTCCAGAGACACACCCTAAATAAATACAATTTCTATCCATCAATTACACCGCAATAAAGCTGGGGCACCATTTTTAAAAAACTACCTCTTGCATATAGCGATTGATAAGAACTGGCACAGCTGAGAAGGCACCGATTTAAACCTCGTGCCAACGCGGCTGCGGGCCTTGTCCTCCGCCCAGGGACCCTGGAGGCCATGGGCTTGCCCAGCTCCTGCTTTGGCACTGGACGTCCCGCAGGCTGCACCTGGCGCCCCGCTGAGGGCTCCTGGACGCCCGCGGCCTCGCTCCCAGCCGCGACCTCCAAGGCACGGCGCCACCCCCACAGCCCCGCCGAGGCCGATGCCCTCGCCACGCCCTGGTACCCCGAGGAGTCGCCGGTTCCCGCGCGCAGAGCTCCCCAAGCCTGGGCGGGCGCCTGGACAGCGCGACCGGCACGGACCCGCACTGGGGCTTGGCAGAGACTCGCCGGACTCCGCGGGGGCACCTCCCTCCTAGCGGGCGGGGCAGGAAACGCGCCGCGAGGCTGTGGGGCGGGGGGGAGGGAAGGGACGAAGGAACCTCAGCCTCCCCACCCCGGCCCCACCCCCCGGGTCCAGCTCCGCCCCCATGCGTCCCTGGGGCCTGGATCCCAGGGGCTCTCCCGGAGTCGCCGCGTCCAGATCTTGTCACCGGCCCGGGACCACCTCGCGGGCCAGGCGGGGTGAAGGGCGCTGTTAGGAAGGACGGTCCCAGGGGATGGGGCGCCGGGGAACAGGAGACGCGCGCCAGGTCGGGAGAAGAGGACGGACTGGGCAGGGCAGAGCAGAGGCCGCAGAGAGTCGGCCAGGGAGCGAGGGGGTCCCTCCCCCAGCTCCCCGTCCCCGCTTCCCACGCGGCTCCCGTCGGACCCCAGGCCAGATGGGGACGAAGAAGGGAATCGGGTCGCGGCCGTGCGCCCTCGTCCCCTCCAGCTGGGCCATCTCCAGGGCTTCAGGTTGGGGAAGGGGCTCCTGTGGCCTCCTGACCTCGGGCTTCGCAAGTGTCTGCCCTGGGGTAGGCACTGAATTGGTGTGGACTGATTAATTGACGGGAAGAAGGAAGGCGCTCTAGGAACTGCCGGCTCTTCCACTAGGGCCTGGGTTTCAACTCAGTCCCCTCCCACCACCTTTCCATGTGTCTTCAACGCCCTCTCTTCACTTGGGGGTGACCTGATCTGTCCAGAGGGCTTGCAGTCTTCAGGGATGCAGTTTCCAGTTTCTGGGCGCCTGGACTCTCCCCTGAAGCCCACCTCCCCTTCACCTGGGAGCAGGGGTCCTGCAGGTTCTCCCACTGCTCACCTTGCACTGGCTTCCTCCGCCTGTCCAGGGAAAGGCCCACCCGGCTCATCCCAAAGGCCCAGGGTTGCCTGGTGAAAAACCCCAAGGGGGACAAAAAAAAAGACCTCTACAACTTGGTTTAGAATAGACAAAGCTTCCCTTAAGCAAGTCACCACAAATCCAGGCAGGGCTTCTGTCTTTTTCCCTCCAGCCCATAGCTCATTTAAGAACAAACTTAAGAGTTAGAAACTAGATACTGTAGTTCATATGGAACCAAAAAAGAGCCCACATTGCCAAGACAATCCTAAGCAAAAAGAACAAAGCTGGAGGCATCATGCTACCTGACTTCAAACTATACTACAAGGCTACAATAACCAAAACAGCATGGTACTGGTACCAAAACAGGGATATAGACCAATGGAACAGAACAGAGCCCTCAGAAATAATACCACACATCTACAACCATCTGATCTTTGACAAACCTGACAAAAACAAGAAATGGGGAAAGGATTCCCTATTTAATAAATGGTGCTGGGAAAACTGGCTAGCCGTAAGTAGAAAGCTGAAACTGGATCCCTTCCTTACACCTTATACAAAAACTTTAAAGTAGTTTTTTCCAATTCTGTGAAGAAAGTCATTGGTAGCTTAATGGGGATGGCATTGAATCTATAAATTACCGTGGGCAGTACGGCCATTTTCATGATATTGATTCTTCCTATCCATGAGCATGGCGGTGTCACCTTACACCTCAAGTGACGACCTTCTTCAGTGCCAGAAGGGGTGGGTGAGGGGGAAAAAGCTGATTTTTTCTCCCCTCCCTGTAGTCCTGCCTTCCCAAGTGGCCCTGGAGGCTCCAGGTCTGCTGCTGTCAGAGGGGGGAGGGGGGTGGGGTATGGAGACATATCCACGCCTCAATAATGAATCTGTGTCCCAAAGCTGTCCCCTGCCCTGCTGTTCTCTGACAGGGTGTTGGGCTGTCAGGGAAAAGGCTGGGGATTCCCATGGGACTGGCAGTGTCCTGGGCTCCCTTGCTGGCCTGGGCCTTGGCCTCTCTGCATGTCAGATCTTGACTGGGGAAAATGCACCAATTCCCTGTGTGAGCCATTCCTCCACAGCCCTCCCCACTCCCACACCCACCCCTGGACCCAACTGTGCCCACAGGACCCAGGCCCACCTCCCCTAGTCCCCGACCCCCCTCCTGTCTCCCCGCAGCCACAGATCCTGCTCTTTCTCTCTCCATGTGCTTTGTACACAGTCCCCCCAAGTCGCCTACACTCCCCTCTGAAGTTGGGACTGGCTTAACAAATTGACTCTGGAAGTTATGCTCAGAAGCCAGGCCTAGAACCGACTCCTCCAACACTTCCAGTAGCTTTGTAAGCCCTGGTTACATCTGGTAAATTGGCCCTGCTTAAATTCCCTGCAGGGGTTATGCCATCTGCACCCCGACTGCCACAGCATTGGCTTCCAGAAACAAGTGGCCTCAGCACCAGGCAGCAGGCTGGGGCCAGGCCAGCACCTGCATCTAAAGACCCCCAGGTTGGGCCGGGCGCGGTGGCTCATGCCTTAATCCCAGCACTTTGGGAGGCTGAGGCAGGCGGATCACGAGTTCAGGAGATCGAGACCATCCTGGCTAACACAGTGAAACCTCGTCTCTACTAAAAATACAAAAAAAAAATTAGCCGGGCATGGTGGCAGGAACCTGTTGTCCCAGCTACTCAGGAGGCTGAGGCAGGAGAATGGCGTGAACCCGGGAGGCGGAGCTTGCAGTGAGCTGAGATCGCGCCACTGCACTCCAGCCTGGGCAACACAGCGAGACTCTGCCTCAGAAAAAAAAAAAAGACCCCCAGGTTGAACAAGGTCAATTCACCGCTCATCACATGGAGGGAGAGCACCCAACACAGGGAGCCACGGGGTGTCTCAGTAAAAAAGTGTTAGAAAGGGCTTAGATTTGGTCAAAACGACAATGAGATATCATCTCACCCCAGTTAAAATGGCTTCTATTCAAAAGACGGGCAATAACGAATGCTGGCAAGGATGTGGGGAAAAGGGAGCCTCGGACACTGTGGGTGGGAATGTACATTAGTACAGCCACTATGAAGAACAGTTTGGAGGTTCCCAAAAAACTAAAAATACAGCTACCATATGATCCAGTAGTCCCACAGCTGGGTATATACCCAAAAGAAAGGAGTCAGTGTATCAAAGAGATGTCTGCACGCCCACGTGTACTGCAGCACTGCTCACAACAGCCAAGATTTGGAAGCAACCTCAGTGTCCATCAGCAGATGAATGGATAAAGAGCACATGGTGCATGTACACAATGGAGCACTATTCAGCCACAGAAAAGAATGAGATCCTGTCATTTGCAACAACACGAGGGAACTGCAGGCAACTTGGGAGGCCCGCGTACAAAGGATAAATGCTTGAGGTGATGGATACCCTACTTACCCGATATTATTATACATTGTATGCGCATATCAAAATATCCCATATGCCCCATAAATATATACACCTACTATGTACCCACAGAAATTTAAAAAATAAAAGAAAGGGCTTCGCTTTGGGCTTGCGTGAGGTGAAGGAAGCTCGAGGAAGCAGGGACTGCACTGGATTGCAGGAAGCGGGAGGTTACATGATTGACTATCATGAGATAACTTTTTTTTTTCTGTGAGACAGAGTTTCACTCTTATCACCCAGGCTGGAGTGCAATGGTGCGATCTCAGCTCACTGCAACCTCTGCCTCCTGGGTTCAAGAGATTCTCCTGCCTCAGCCTCCTGAGTAGCTGGGATTACAGGTGTGGGCTACCACATCTGGCTAATTTTTGTATTTTTAGTAGAAATGGCGGGGATTCACCACATTGGCCAGACTGGTCTCAAACTCCTGACCTCAGATGATCTGCCCGTCTCGGCCTCCCAAAGTGCTGGGATTACAAGTGTGAGCCACCACACCTAGCCTATCATAATAAATCTTATCCGGAAGGAAGGCAGACTAGAGAGAAGCTGCAGCTGTAATTGGTGAAGAAGCAGTCATCACTCCTATTGGCCATGGTTCGATGACTTGATGTGGTTTGGACAGTGTTGGTATTTCCATGTGTGTTCAGACATGACTGCAGAGTGCCGTTGTTTTGTCTTCATCCATCACAGTCACAGAGTGGCCTTGTCTGATGTTGGTGTTCTGTGAAATTATTTCTGTTCAGCAGGAGAACACCATGGCCTAAATGTAGATGCCCGGCCAGCTCCCAGATGTCAGCAGCAGCAAGAAGCTATCTGTGCAGGCTGGGAGGCTGGTGAGCCCTGCACTGCCACAGGAAAGCTTGTGACCAAACTGTTGTCTTCAGCAACTTCGAAGGTAGACCATGTAGCAAACGTGTTTGTCAAAATGCACTGATAGACAATGTGTCCTCCTACCCCCTCTGCACTGTCTCCTCTCCTACAACCCAAACTGATGACCGCATAGGGAGGTCTTTATGACCGGTTGATTGATGGGGGAAAATCTCATCCTGGCTTAGAGATGGTCCAGAAGTTGGTGGCTACAGCACTCCAGTCCCACTCAGGGTAGCCCTAAAGAAGTGTGGTGGCCGGGTGCAATGGCACATGCCTATAATCCCAGCACTTTGTGAGGCTGAGGCGGGCAGATCACTTGAGATCAGGAGTTCGAGACCAGCCTGGCCAACGTGGTGAAATGCCATCTCTACTAAAAATACAAAAATTAGCTGGGCATGATGGCGGGTGCCTATAATCCCAGCTACTCGGGAGACTGAGGCAGGAGAATCGTTGGAACCTGGGAGGCAGAGGTTGAGGTGAGACTGCACCACTGCATTCCAGCCTGGACAACAGAGTGAGACTCTGTCTTAAAAAAAAAAAAAAAAAAGAACAGTAGTAAAGGCGAGTCCTCCCAGTTGTCATGTCATTACTTCACGTGCCACATTTGGTTGTTGTCCTTTGCCTGGACTAGAAGATGGCCAGAAGTATGGCCCTACACTGGTTTACGGACTAGTGTAGAGGCTAATGGTTTGGCTGAATCATCAGAGACTTGGAAAAAATCAGGTTGGGAGATTGGTATTGAGGTGGTCTGGGAAAGGATGGGCCTCCCTGGATAGGCAGACTTTGAGGGTACCTGGTCACATGTGAATGTTCATCAGAAAGCGTCTTCTAGAGGGGGCTGTCAATAATCAGGTGGGCAAGACAGTCCTTTCTGTGCATTGCAGTCAGCCTCTTTCCCCAGCCATCAGAATGGTTGCTCAATGGGCCCGTGTACAGAGCAGCCAATGGGGCAGGGAGGAGACTGTGTGTGACCTCAACATGGACTTTGCCTCACAAGTCTGACCTGGTTATCTTCACTGTTGAATATTTAACCTGCCAATAACAGAGACCCTGATATGGCATCATTTCCTGAGAGAATAGCTAGCTACTTGGTGGAAACTTGATTACATTAGATCCCTTCCATCATGGAAGGAAAAGCAATTTGTCCTCAGTGGAATTTATTCTGGATGTAGATTTGCCATCCCTACCTGTAATGCTTTTGCCAGCACCACCATCCACAGAATTACAGAATGCCCTGCGGACCTTCATTGTATCCCATAGAACATTTCTTTGATCAAGGAATTGATTTCATTGCAAAACAGGTGAAGCAATAGGCTCATGGCCATGGAATTCAATGATCCTACTTTTTGTTCAATCACTCAGGAGCAGTTGGCCTGATGGAATGGTTGAATGGGCTACCAAAGACTTACCTTAGCACCAGTTGGGAGACACCACCCTGAACGGATGGGCCCCCATCTTACAGCTTTTGATATAATCTTTATTCAGTGATTAATATATGGTGGTGTTTTTCCCACAGCCAGAATATAGGAGTTTGGGAGTTAAGGGGTGATAGAGGGGAACTGGTTTGTTTCACTATTATACTAAGTGACTCAGTATGGTGTTTGAGGCACCTCTGGTACTCCCATTCCAACAGTAAAAGGTTATCAAAAACAATGTCAACCAAAAACTGGCAGAACCCTACTGAAGGTTCAGTTCTTTCATGAATGAACATTTGGGCCATATTACTAGATGAAGAACCCCAACCAACCAGAGCCTGGCTGAGGGCAAAGAAAACATAGAAGGAAGAGGAAAAATCTAAAAATCAAGTACTAGCAAACAATTCAACAGCCCATTCAAAGGATCATACATCATAACCAAGTGGGATTATTCCTGGAATGCAAGAATGGTTCGACATAAGAAAATCAACCAATATAATGCCTCACATTACCTGAATGAAGGGAAAAGAATACATGATCTCCTCAACTGATGCAGAAAAATGCATTTGAAAAAAAAAATCATACCCTTTCATGATAAAAACATTTAACAAGACAGGACTAGAATGCAACTACCTCGACATAATGAAGTCCATGTACAAAAAGTCCACAGTTAACAATCATACTCAATGGTGAAAGACATAGTTTTTCTGCTAAGCTCAGGATCAGGACAAAGATCCTCACTCATTCTTGCCACTTCTGTTCAACATATATTGAAAATAGTGGCCGGGCGCGGTGGCTCAAGCCTGTAATCCCAGCACTTTGGGAGGCCGAGACGGGCGGATCACGAGGTCAGGAGATCAAGACCATCCTGGCTAACACGGTGAAACCCCGTCTCTACTAAAAAATACAAAAAAATTAGCCGGGCGAGGTGGCGGGCGCCTGTAGTCCCAGCTACTTGGGAGGCTGAGGCAGGAGAATGGTGTAAACCCGGGAGGCGGAGCTTGCAGTGAGCTGAGATCCGGCCACTGCAGTCCAGCCTGGGAGACAGAGCGAGACTCCGTCTCAAAAAAAAAAAAGAAAATAGTAACCAGAGCAATTAGGCAAGAAAAAGAAATAAAAAGTGTCCACACCAGAAAGGAAGGAGTAAAATTATCTCTGTTCACAGATGACATGATGTTATATGTAGAAAACCCTAAAGACGCTACCAAAAAATCCTGTTAGAGCTACTAAACAAATCCAGAAGAGTTGCAGAATACAAAAATCAACACACAAAAATCAGATTTTTTTTTTTTTTTTTTTTTTGAGACGGAGTCTCGCTCTGTCACCCAGGCTGGAGTGCAGTGGGGCAATCTTAGCTCACTGCAACCTCCGCCTCCTGTGTTCAAGCAATTCTCCTGCCTCGGCCTCTGGAGTAGCTGAGATTACAGGTGCCTACCACCACACTGGCTAATTTTTGAATTTTTAGTAGAGACAGTGTTTCACTATGTTGGCCAGGCTGGTCTCAAACTCCTGATCTCAGGTAATCCACCCGCCTCAGCCTCCCAAAGTGCTGGGATTACAGGCGTGAGCCACGGTGCCTGGCTAATCAATTGCATTTCTATACACTGACAATGAACAATCTGAAAAGGAAATTAAGACAACAATTCCATTTACAATAGCATTGAAAAGAATAAAATGCCTAAGAATAAACCAAGAGGCAAAAGACTTGTACATTGGAAATTATAAAACATTGCTGAAAGAAACTAAGGAAGACACAAATAAATGGAAAGACATCTCATGTTCATGGATTGAAATGCTTAATATTGTTACGATGTCAATACCACCCAAAGCAATGTACAGATTCAAGGCAATTCTTATCAAAGAGCCCAATGGCAGTTTTTGCAGAAATAGAAAATCCATTGTAGAATTCATATGGACTCTCAAGGGACCTTGAGTAGCCAAAGTAACCTTGATAAAGAATAATGTGGTGGGGCGTGGTGGCTCATGCCTGTAAACCCAGCACTTTGGGAGGTTGAGGTGGGCAGATCACCTGAAGTCAGAAGTTCAAGACCAGCCTGGCCCACATGGTGAAACCCTGTCTCTACGAAAAAATACAAAATTAACTGGGCGTGGTGGCGGGTGCCTGTAATCCCAGCTACTCGGGAGGCTGAGGCAGGAGAATCGCTTGAACCCGGGAGGCAGAGGTTGCAGTGAGCCGAGACTACACCACTGCACTCCAGCCTGGGGGACAGAGTGAGACTCTGTCTCAATAAATAAATAAATAAATAAATAAATAGGCACTAGGTAGAAATACTGAGCTCTGGAAATCAGGAAAAGCGATGGACATATTGAAAACCAACTGTGGCAAATTAGCCGATGAACCTTTCCGAACCTTTCGGACAGCCTCGTGTGCTGGGCACTGGCTGGGATGCGCCTCGGGCCGGGCCGGGCCTCCATCTCGCGCACCGCCTGCGTGAACACCTGGTCCACCCTCCGCTGGCTCTTGGCCGTGACCTCCGGGAACGGGCAGCGCCCCCTCGCGGCCCCGAGCCGTCAGCCCCTGGCGCTCGTCGTCCCGGTCGGCCTGGGCGCCCACCAGCACCAGCGGGACGGCCCCGGGTCCCCACGGCCGGCGCAGGTGCTAGCGCAGCGGCCTCACGGCCCGGAACGAGAACTCGCTGCACACGCCGGGGAGCACCGCGAAGCCGTGGCTGTGGCGGATGTCCAGGTGCTGGAGCGTGACCAGGTGCTCGGCGCCTGCCGCGTCCACGATTTCCAGCAGCGTGGGGGCCGCGTTCACCTCGATCTCCTCACGGACCCGCTCCTCCCACGGCGCGGACTGCTCAAGGAGCGGCCGTACGTGAACCGCGTGTCCAGCGTGGTCCCGCCCATGCCACGCTCCCCAGCAGCACACCCCCCACCCCCCCACCCCAGGGGGGTGCTTTTTAAAGACTTACTTAAAAGCAGTCTTTGTTTCCTACAATGGCCTCTCACCCATCCTGGGCCTGACCACCAGCTGGGTCCCTAGATCAGGCTGTGGCTCTGCTTCCCCTTCCAAAGGGGGCCCCTTCTGTCTTTGGACCAGAAGGTAACCTGATCTCTTACTGGCCAACCTGAGAAGTGCTGGAATGTCTCCATTTCAGATCCAGCCTCCAGGCCTTCTTCAAGGTCAGGCTTGGCTGGGTTGCTGGGGCCTTTCCAGGCAGGGAGGCCCCCAGGCTCAAGGGCAGGTGAAAGGGACGCCTGCCAGGGAACTTCAGACTGAGGTCCTAAGTCACAGGTACTCCCCTCCCCCTCCCCGTGAAGTCGCTCATACCCAGGCCTTCACTCTAGCCCCCTCCAGCCCCCAGGGCACTTTATAAAATGTAAATCAGCCATCCCTCCTCCACTTAAGCCCTCTCTACTTGATAAAGTCATGACTTCACACCATGGCCTAAGAGCAGAGTGACCACAAAACTCACCATCCAAACCTGGTCACCTTTGGAAGTGAGAGAGTGCCCATTCACGTGACAGCAGGCATGAACCTGGGAAGCCGGGCAGAGCCTGCTTAGGGGCCACCCTACTTAAAAAGAAGGTCCTCAGGTTCTGGCCTCCCCACCCCCTTCCTCCCATGGGCCTTCATCTTTCTCACTTCACAGAATTTTTTTTTTTTTTTTTGACAGAGCCTTGCTGTGTCACCCAGGCTGGAGTGCAGTGGTGTGATCATAGCTCACTGTGAGGCAGGAAATTATGGAAAGAAAGAAGGATAAAATTTTAAAAAGAGAAAAACAAGTTTTCTATATTAGGCTGACTCATCCCAAAGGCAGTAACAGACAAAGCCCACCCAGACGAAGTCTTGATAACATTATCAAAGAAGCAAAGGCTCAAAGGAATGTGCTCTGGAGACTCTCCCAGCACTCCCTCAAAAAAAGGATAAGAAAAAGTAAAGTTCCCCCTCGAGCCCCACCCCCCTCCATGTGATTGTACCTTGCTCTGCAAGTTTTACGAGTTTATAGATTCCTGTTTTCTGTAAGTACAAACTTCAAGTATTCTGTTTTATCTAAGCAGGACAGTGAAGGTTTTGTCCTGGGCTGTGGCCTTCAGGGCCCCATAGAGAAGGTGCAAGGCTCTTTTAAGCAAGCCTAGATAATAGCCATCTGGACTGCATAGCAAGAATTACATGTAATCCTGGGTTAAGCACCTGTCACAATTTGATTAACTGCTTTGTTCTGCCTCTGTATCCTTGCTTTCAAGCCACTGTAAGCTGGTTTCAAACTAGCCCACCCCCTTTCAAAGGTGTGTATGAGTCAAGTGCTGTCTTTGTTCTGGGCCCAGTTTTTGGATGTTAATCCACTGGGTCTGAGTGCACTCAATAAAATCCTCCTGTCCCACCTACCCGTCTCTCCAGTCTCCTGATTCCTGCAACAACTGCAGCCTGTAGCTGGGACTATAGGCACAAGCTACCACACCCAGCTAATTCTTTAAATTTTGTAGAGATGGGGTCTCACTATGTTGCTCATGCTGGTCTCCAACTTCTAGCCTCAAGCAATACTCCCACCTTGGCCTTCCGAAGTGCTGTGATTACAGGCATGAGCCACCATGCTGGGCCACTTCACCCAGCCTTCTTGCTAGTCCTTGATTTCAGGGATGAAATGGCGGGTTGTGGGACAGTGAGGGCTGGGCCACAAGTTCTGGGGTTGTCTTCCAGAGTAAACTCTGCCACCCTCCGCCTGGTGCTGAGACAGATGCCTCAGGACTTCAGGGGACCTCCCTGCCTGAGTTGAGAGTGGGGCTGTCACACTTTCCCTCTCCCTGTGCATGGGGTATCACCAAACTGTCCTCATTCCAACACAACTCTCGGGGGGCAGGGCCCCAATACCAGCTGAACTTGAACTTCCTGCCTCCCCAAAGAGTGGTGTTTGTCAGTGTTGCAGAATGTACTTGTCTATAAATAATGCATAGAACATCCTCAATGTGGAATCTTGATTATACTGTCAGCCAAAGGATGATGAAGAAAGGAGAGCTTTATTTCTCATAAAGTGTTGCATCCTGCAGAGTGGCAATCCAACAGGCTGGGAAGCACAGCCTCCAGGTGGAAGCCAGAAACAAACACTTCGAGGGAGGGGCAAAGGGAACAGAAATGTATGGTGAGCTGGGTGGCTGAATATACATATTGAATAAGCTATAGGAGGAGCCATGAGTATTCATGAAAAGAGAAACATGCACATACCAAGTTGAGCTTCATGTCCCTTCATAAGTCTGTTGCATGTACGAAAAATGGCAGTGTTGGCCTGATCTGAGAGTGGAGTTTTCAGCCCTCTGATGACAAAAGATGAAGCAGAGGACACAATAACCCTCACTGCGCATCCTTTGTAGACTGGCCACAAGCACTCTGAGGTTGGTGGGTCTCTTATCAGGAAGGAATGCTGGTTGGTGGTTTTGTCAAAACTGCAAAAGGGAGGGCCAGTGTCAGGGGGTTGGAACCACAGTGGTTTCTGTTCAGCCCTCAGGGAAGAAACCCTCAGGGCAGTTACAGAGGGAGTGGGTAGAACCAGGCATGTCTGACCTCCTATCCTGTCATGGCCTGGTGCTCAAGGTTTCTCTTGGGTCCCCTTGACCAAGATGGGGAGGTCTGTTCAGTTGCTTGGGGCTTAGGATATCATTTTTATTTCTCAGTACATTGAACATAACACACAACTTGATTTCTAAAAAGAGAAATAAGATTTATTTCTCAGACTGCAAGGTAACAAAACGAGGAATCAATATTTACTTATATATTTAGAGACAGAGTCTTGCTCTGTCACCCAGGCTGGAGTGCAGTGGCATGATCTTGGCTCACTGCAACCTCTGCCTGCGGAGTTCAAGCGAGTCTCTGGCCTCAACCTCTTGAATAACTGGAATTACAGTCATGTGCCACCACACTGGCTAAGTTTTGTATTTTTAGTAGAGATGGGGTTTCACCATGTTGGCCCAGCTGGTCTTGAACTCCTGAGCTCAAGTGATCTACTCACTTCAGCCTCCCATAGTGCCGGGATTACAGGCATGAGCCACCATGCCTGGCCCAATTTTTTAAATGATACAAAAATTAGCTGGGTGCAGTGGCACACACCTGTAGTCCCAGCTACTTGGGAGGCTGAGGTGCTGATACAGGAGCTAAGAACAAATCACTTAGGCAGATAGTGAGAGTATAGGAGTCCTCCATAAGGCTTTTCTTTTTCACGAAAAGCAGCCCCAAATCATTTTCTAAAAAAGTGCAGCCTATAAAGTCGAGCTGCAGACATGGACAAGCAAGCTGGGAGCTTGCACAGGTGAATGCTGGCAGGAACTAAGGACTAGACATGTTCAAGATGGTGGCTCCATCTTCCCTTCCCTGCCAGCCACATGTACAGTAAGGAACAGACAAGATAGCATCGGCCAAGGGGAAAGTTCGTTTGCATAATAAGATTAGGGTGAGGTGACCAGCCTTTCCTGAAGGCTGTGTAAACGTCACACCTGATCAGACCAATCTGTGAGCCCTGTGTAAATCAGACACCACCTCCTGAAGCTGGTCTATAAAATCTGGTGCATCTGCCATCAGCTGGTCTTTCTGCTTGGAAGGCCCCTCTCTCTCAATAGAGAGAGCGGTTTTCTTTCTCTTTCCTTCTACCTGTTAAATCTCTGTTCCTAAACTCCTTGGGTGTGTCCGTGTCCTAAATATTCCTGGCATGAGACAACAAACCCTGGGTATATACCCCAGACAACATAGCTGCCTCAGTGGGAGGATCCCTTGTTCCCTGGAGGTCAAGGATGCAGTGAGCAGAGATTGCCACTGCACTCCCGCCTGGCCGACAAGAGTGAGACTCCGTCTCAAAAAAAGAAAAAGAAAGAAAAATTAGCTCTACATGGTAGCCTGTGACTGTAGTCCCAACTACTCACTTGGGAGGCTGTGGTAGGAGAGTCACCTGAGCCCAGTAGCTGGAGGCTGAAGTGAGCTGAGATGGCACCACTGCACTCCAGCCTGGGCCACAGAGTGAGACCCTGTCTCAAAAAAAAAAAAAAAAAAAACATAAAAAATAAAAATAAATAAATAAAACACCTATCGATAGGTGTCATGCTGTGATACCATAAGAAATCTATACTGGAGGCTTAATCCACCCAGGATTAAGCCTTGCTCAGGAGGGTTCTCAGAGCTGGCGTTTTGGGAGGCCCAGGTACACTGAGCCTGCCCACTGTGAAGATCACTCAGAGCACATTTTTCCAAGACGTCATCATTCCCAGCAGTCATCAGATGAGGGATGTTCCCAGGAACATCCACATCATCTGACTTCCCCCTGCACTGGCCACGTTTCCAAACTTCCCTCCTCCGTAGGCCTGCAGAATACAAATAGCCGCACGTGGGCAGTGGCCTGCTCTCCTCCTGCAAACTTCAGCATCTTTTGGGCCTCATTCCCTGCCCCCCCCAACCCCCAGGTGGCCTGAATCCCACCCTCATCTCCAAGAACTGATAGCTTCTACCTTCTCCACCACCCATGTGCCCCCCAGCACAACAGGGGACACCCAGCAGAAAGCCATGGTAGCAATGTATGAGTTAAAAAGAAATTATTTAGGCAAATAGTAAGGATAAGGAGGTTCTCCGTAAGGTTTTCCTTTTAATGAAAAGAAGCCCCCAAATCATTTTCTTTTGTAACAAGGGGCAGCCTGTAAAATCAAGCTGCAGACGTAGACAAGCAAGCTAGAAGCTTGCACAGGTGAATGCTGGCAGTTGTGCCAATAGGAAAAGGCTACCTGGGACTGGGCGTGATCAAAATGTCGGCTCTATCTTCCCTTCTCTTTGCCAGCAACGTGTGCAGTAAGGAGCAGGCAAGATGGTGTTGGCCAAGTGGAAAGCCCATTTGCATAATAAGATTAGGGTGGGGAAACCAGCCTTCCCCACATGCTATATAAACGTCACACCTGGTTGAACCAATCTGTGGGACCTTCATGCATCAGACACTGCTCCTCAAGCTGGACTATAAAATCTGCTGCTGTCCCTGCAGGCCAGCTTTTCCCTTTCGGAGCCCTCTCTCTCCTGCAAGAGAGAGAGAGAAAGCTGCTCTCCTTTTTCTTTCCTTTGCCGATTAAACCTCTGCTCCTAAGCTCACTCCTCATGTGTGTCCATGTCCTTAATCTTCTTGGCATGAGACAATGAACCCCAGGTATTTACTCCAGACAGCGATGCCACTTCATTAGGGAGATGGTGGGGAGGGGGATTTCCTGAAGAGCTGGAAGATTTTACAGAAGAATTAGGTGGGGTAGGGGAGCAATAAACTTCTTGAGCCACTTAAATCAGGGGTTTCTCTTCAGTCAAGTTTTTTCTCTTTTTAATATATAACTATAATATGTAAAAATAACTAGTCAACCCTCTGTATCCATGGGTTCCACATTTGTGGATTCAACCAATCAAGGATGAAAAATATTTGAAAAAAACGCTAGCCTGGCCAACACAGCAAGATGCCATCTATACAAATAATTTAAAAGTTAGCTGGGTGTGGTGGGCATGCCTGTAGTCCCAGCTACTCGAGAGGCTGAGGCAGGAGGATTGCTTGAATCCAAGTGTTCCAGGCTACAGTAAGCTGTGATCACACCACTGCACTCCAGCCTGGGTCACAGAGAGAGACCCTGTCTCAAAAAAAAAAACAAGAAAAAGAAAAAGAAAAAGAATAGAAAAGATAAAGTATTTGGGAAAAAAATTGTGCTGAACATGTACAGAGATTTTTTTCCTTGTCATTATTCCCTAAACAATATAACAAGTATTTACATAGCATTTACAATGTATTAGGTAACATACATAATCTAGAGATGATTTAAAGTGTATAGGAGGGGCTGGGCATGGTGGCTCACGCCTGTAATCCCAGCACTTTGGGAGGCTGAGGTGGGTGGATCTCTTGAGGTCAGGAGTTCAAGACCAGCCTGGCCAACATGGTGAAACCCTGTCTCTACTAAAAATGCAAAAATTAGCCAGGCGTGGTGGTACATGCTTATAATCCTACCTACTTGGGAGGCTGAGGCAGGAGAATAGTTTGAACCCAGGAGGCAGAGGTTGCAGTGAGCCGAGATCGCACCACTGCACTTCAGCCTGGGTAACAGAGTGAGACTCCGTGTCGAAAACTAAAATAAAGCATACAGGAAGACGTGATTGGTTATATGCAAGTATTGAAACTGCCTTTGCTAAATTACAACTGAGCCAATGAAAGAGGTCCAACTTAAAGGACTCCATCTTGCCTCCAATCTCCAAACTATCCTTATTCATTCCTAGGCGTAGGCTGAACTAACTTTGGGAGAAACTTAGTTCATAGTTTATAGTTGAAAACAAAGATAACAGCCTCCCAGGCTCAAGTGATTCTCATGCCTCAGCCTCCCAAGTAGCTGGGATTAGAGGCATGCACCACTGTGCCCAGCTAATTTATTTTTTGTTGTTGTTTTAGTAGAGTTTCACTGTGGGTTTCACTCTGTTGCCCAGGCTGGTCTCAAACTCCTGACCTCAAGTGATCCACCCGCCTCAGTCTCCCAAATTACTGGGATTACATGCATGAGCCACTGTGCCCAGCCTATACTGATACATTTAATTTGCCTAAAGTTTTTCTTTTTAAATTTAATTTGCCTAAAGTTTTTCTTTTTAAATTTACCTAAAGTTTTCTTTTCTTTTTTATTTTTTTGAGTCAGAGTCTCACTCTGTCAACCAGGCTGGAGTGCAATGGCACAATCTTTGGCTCACTGCAACCTCCACCTCCCGGGTTCAAGTAATTCTCCTGCCTCAGCCTCCCAAGTAACTGGGATTACAGGCACCCGCCACCAAGCCTGGCTAATTTTTATATTTTTAGTAGAGACGGGGTTTCACCATATTGGCCAGGCTGGTCTCTTGGCCAGGCTGAACTGACCTCATGATCCACCAGCCTCAGCCTCCCAAGTAGCTGGGGTTACAGGCATGAGCCACCATGCCCGGCCTAAGTTTTTCTTTTAACAGGCGTGAGCATCTGTGGATTTTGGTAACTATGGGAGGTTCTGCAACCAATGGTTTATAGATACCGAAGGAGGAGTGTATAAATTCTTCCCAAAAAAGAAATAATATATTTGGTATTCATTCTGGCTCCTGACCCGAGAGCATCTAAAACCCTTGGAATTTCCTGGTTGATAGGGATGAGAAGAACATCTTTTCATATTCACGTAAAACTAAATGTAAAACCCCACGTCCCTCAACTGACTGAACAGACCCCTTCTTGGCCAAGGAGACCCCAGAGAAACTAAAAACTGAGTTCCCTGCCAGAAGGGGACAGACCTCCTTCAATCCTCTCCCTTTTGCAGTTTAGATACAACTGACCAGCGTTAATGTTAAAACAGAGATCACAAGATTCGAAGAGCAGACTGTTTGTGCAATAAGAGACCAAATTACAAACAGGACCGAAGGTCGAGCAAAACAAGGATGAAGTCACTCCTGCAGGCCATTAATCTTGCTAAATAGACACGGCGGCTGACTCTGACACAGCATCCTCATCTTACCTTAAACATTCCTTTCTGCTAACTCTGTTTTTAGACAAAGTTTTGTTCCTGCAACCAATTGCAAATTAAAGAATCTCTGAATGTTCCTGTGCCTTATAACAGCCCCACCCCAACACTGCTTCCAAATATCCTGCCTTTCCAGGCTGCACCAACCTATACCTTCCATGTGTTGATTTATGTCTTTGCTGGTAACTCCTGCCTCCCTGAAACGTATTAAAGCAAACCGTAATCCGACGACCTTGGGACACTTGCTCAAAGCTTCCTGGGTTTGTGATTGCTCCAGGCCGTGCTCACTCCTATTGGCTCAGAATAAATCCCTGCAAAATGTTTTACAGAGTTTAGTTTTTACGTTAACATTTATAACATGCCCCTTTCAGCCAAAGCTGAATTTATGTTAACAAGAGGACTGGTGGCTGAAGCCCCTAGTAGCTGCAGGCTGAGGGCTTCAGAGGAGACAACCATGTGATTACAGGGCTGGAAGCTTCAGTCCTACCTAATCTCCAGGGAGAAGAGAGGGCTGGGCACTGAGTTAAGCACTGATGGTCAGTAAGTTAATCATACCCACGTACGTAATGGAAACTCCATAAAAACCCTAAACGGAGGGGTTTGGAGAACATATCCACGTGTCAGGAGGATGGTGCACCCGACTCCCCGGGGACAGAAGCCCCTGCCTTAGGGACCCTGTAGACCTCACCCTATGTACTTCTTCATCTGACTGTCCATTTGCAGCCTTCTAATGAACTGGTCAATGTAAGTGTACCCCTGAGTTTTGTGAGCCCTACAGCAAATTACTGAACCTGGGGAGGGGCCGCGGGAACCCTTGATTTATAGCCAGTTGGTTCGAGTACGGAGGACCAATGGTGGTGGGTGCCTGTAATCCCAGCTATGCGAGAGGCTGAGGCAGGGGAATCGCTTGAACCCGGGAGGCCAAGGGTTGCAGTGAGCCAAGATCGTGCCACTGCACTCCAGCCTGCGTGACAGAACAAGACTCAGTTTCAAAACACAAACAAAAAAGAAGTATGAGAGGCTGAGATGTGCACTTGGCTTCTGAACTGGGGGGGTCTGGTGGGACTGAGCCCTTAACCTGTAGGGTCTGTGTTACTCCCAGGGAGCTCATGTCAGAATTGAATTGCAGGTCACCCAATCGGTGTGCGGAGAGTTGGGTAATCGGTTGGTGTGGGACATCCCCCCCTCCTTTAGTGTCAGAAATGTGAGAAACAGTTTGTCTTTAATAGATTAGACAGCACATTAAACATGGCTGAAGAGAGAGATGAACATTATTCAGAGTTGTGAATACTCCTGGGTCTAGTTTTCATCATAAATCACTCTGCACCTGCAGAGATAAGGGCGCTTCACGCTGCCCCGAAGGCCTTCGGACTCTCATAGAGTGTCTTACGTTGATAGTTGGCTCGCTTGAGCCTGTTATTATCATTATTTTGAGGCTTTTAAAGCCATTAAGAAAAGTCAGCCAACCCCACAGTCCTTCTGACTACTACTTCAATGCTTTTCAAGTACCCCAACCCCGGCTTGACGTGGTGGCTCACGCCTGTAATCCCAGCACTTCGGGAGGCCGAGGCAAGCAGATCACTTCAGGTCAGGAGTTCGAGACCAGCCTGGCCAAAATGGTGAAACTCCATCTCTGCCAAAAATATGAAAATTAGCTGGGCATGGTGGTGGGTGCCTGTTGTCCTAGCTACTCTGGAGGCTGAGACAGGAGAATCGCTGGAACCCGAGAGGCAGAGGTTGTATTGAGCCAAGATCGCACCACTGTACTCCAGCCTGGGCGACAGAGTGAGACTCTGTCATACATTAATTAATTAATTAATTAATTAAAATAGAATAAAGTATCCTTCTATCACATGGACCCAGGCCTCACCTCCCAATGTGCATATTGTCATCCGCCCTGGGAGCAGTGGCAGCTGTCCTGCAGGCCAAGGCTCAGCACCTGCTCACTCCCCAGGAACAAGGCCCTGACAGTGGGGCTGCAGGGTGTGTGCTCTCCTACCCTGAGGTTCTGCCTTTTAGGGACACTTCTGTACTCTCTAAATTCGGATTCCCTCCAAAGGCAGAATCTATGACGTGGGCCATGGGCTTGTGTGCAAGTAGTTCAGTTTTGGAAGTGGTTTAGGGGTCAGGAATGGGGGCCTCTTTTTCAAACGTCACTTACTTAAAAGGGGCTTCCCTTACCAACGGTTGTAGGTAGAACTGTATCCTCGCAAAATTCATACTTTGAGTTTCCAGCCCTCAGTACCTCAGAATGTGACCTTCTTTGGAAACAGGGTCATTGCAGATGTAATTAGTTAAGATGAGGTCGTACTGGAGTGGTTGGGCCCTCCTCCACTATAACTTAGTTAAGATGAGGTCGTACTGGAGTGGTTGGGCCCTCCTCCACTATAACTGGTGTCCTTATGTAACGGGGAATTTGGACACCGACACGCACACAGGGAGAACAGCACGTGAAGACGGAGGCAGGGAGGGCAGGGGTGTGCCCAGCAGCCAGGAGCCAGACACTGTCGGCAAATCACACGCAGCTGGGAGAGGCCTGGACTAGATCCTCCCTCGCAGCTCCCAGAAGGAGCCACCTCTGCTGATACCTGGATCTCAGACACCTGGCCTTCAGAACTGGGAGAGAGTCATTTCTGTTGAAGCCACCAAGGCTGTGGCCCTTTGTAAATGGCTGTCCCAGGAAGCAAATACATTGACCTACCAAAAAAAAAAAAATGCTACCACAAAGCCATCCCTTGCTGTCTTGCACTGCTCCTTTTTCCTTCACAGCACTTCTCATCACGTGAAATGAGATTATTGATTTGTTGATTGCTTCCCCCATCGCCAGGTAGCTCCTCCGAGGAAGGGCTGCACATGGCTTGCTGCTGCAGTGTCGAGAACAGCGCCTACCTCATGGTGGGTATTCCATGACTGTAGTTCTACTACAGTGCTCGCTTTGAAAATGTAAATTCGGCTGGGCACGGTGGCTCACACCTGTAATCCCAGCACTTTGGGAGGCCTAGGCAGGCAGATCACGAGGTCAGGAATTCGAGACCAGCCTGACCAACATGGTGAAACCCCATCTCTATTAAAAATATAAAAATTAGCCAGGTGTGGTGGTGCGTGCCTATAGTCCCAGCTAGTCAGGAGGCTGAGGCAGGACAATCACTTGAACCCTGGAGGCGGAGGTTGCAGTGAGCTAAGATCACACCACTGCACTCCAACCTGGGCTACAGAATGAGACTCCATCTCAAAAAAAAAAAAAAAAAGAAACAAGCAAACAGAAAAGAAAATGTAAATTCTTTCCAATGCATTTGAATTTTGCGATTGCTTATGTGTGATTTTGTCTGTAAGAAACAGCAGGTGAACACAGGAAACACCCCCAGTGGAACTGAGGTGCACAGGAATACACAGAGAGCATGTGCACACACCTCAGAATATGCAAGCAGCCTCAGTTTCCCGCTGGGTTGTGAGCCATACCCATTGAGCATTTGTCCATTTTCACACTGCTATAAAGAACTACATAAGACTGTGTACTTTATAAATAAAAGAGGTCTCATTGACTCAGTTCCAAATGGCTGGGAAGGACTCAGGAAACTTACACTCATGCAGGAAGGTGAAGGGGAAGCGAGGCATGTCTTACATGGTGGCAGGAGACGGGGGGTGTGCGAAGGGGAAAGTGCCACACTTTTTTTTTTGAGACGGAGTCTCTTTCTGTAGCCCAGGCTGGAGTGCAGTGGCTTGATCTCGGCTCACTGAAACCTCTGCCTCTGGGGTCCCAGTTCAAGCAATTCTTCTGCCTCAGCCTCCCGAGTAGCTGGGACTACAGGCGCACACCACCACACCTGGTTAATTTTTGTATTTTTAGTAGAGACGGGGTTTCGCCATATTGGCCAGAATGGTCTCAAGCTCCTGACCTCGTGATTTGCCCGCCTTGGCCCCCCAAAGTGCTAGGATTATAGGTGTGAGCCACCGTGCCTGACCAGTGCCACACTCTTAAACCATCAGATCTCATGAGAACTCGCTAAAGAAGAGCAGCAAGGGGGAAATCCGCCCCACCTCCCGCCAGGTCCCTTTCCTGACACATTCGGATTACAATTCGAGAGGAGATTTGGGTGGTGACACAGAGCCAAACCATGTTTTCTCCAGGGACCCAGGGAACCCTGTTCCCTGCTTCAGGTATCTCACAGTCTACACCCCTTCCTCCATCTACTCCACAACTGACTTCGGGCCTTCAAATAAAGTGCCATGCTCATTGTACTATTGATGTATTCCTCAACAATTTAGCATGTAAAACCTTTCTACGCTCTTTATTAGGTTCCTATCACTTTAAAAAATTGTGTCACTGATGAGGTGTTTTGAGTGTCCTGCCCCGACCTCATTTTTCCATTGTAAGTCCTGTGGTTTTTATTGTGCAATTTTGCATAGCCCAGTGAATTTTAGGAATGTGTTTGTTGCATCATAGCCAAGCTGATATATCTGATCTGTTGAGTGACTGAACCAATGCTTGTCTTTCTGAATTGAACCCTAATTTATGCATATATATATATAACTTTTTTTAAGACACAGTCTCCCTCTCACCCAGGCTGGAATGCCGTGGCATGATCTCGGCTCACTGTAACCTCCATGTCCCAAGCTCAAGCGATTCTCATGTCTCAGCCTCCCAAGTAGCTGGGATTACAGGCACCTGCCACCATGTCCAGATAATTTTTGTATTTTTGGTAGAGATGGGGTTTCACCCCATTGGCCAGGCTGGTCTTGAACTCCTGGCTTCAAGTGATCCACCTGCCTTGGCCTCCCAAAGTGCTGGGATTACAGGCATGAGCCACCGCACCCAGCCTGCCCAGCCTATTTTTCTAATATTCTAATGAAATACATTTGCTAATTGCTTATTGAGGCTCTTTACAGCTGAAAAGCTTATGGCATAACATCGAACAATGTAGTGTTAATGTAAGGACGGGAAGGGCCCAGTAAATGACAGCCTCCTTCCTCCTGCCCAAGACCCAACCAGTTCAGAGAAAACACGACAAAGGGGACTCAAGAACATGCACACGAAAGCACTGGCTTTGTCACGGATCACGTCTGGGCTGGAGTGGGTAACTTTGGTGGCTGCACCAAAAGTTATGGATCTTCTCATTCCTACATTGCAGATTTGGTCTCACTGCCCAGAGTTAGGCAGCCCGGGTGGGAGTTCCCTCTTGAAGTTCATCACAGGGAACTGCAGGTCAGAACGTGAGCTTCCTGCAGGTGGCAAGTGCCACCCATATCCCAGGAGCTCCCTGTCCCTATCTCCTGGTCTCATCTTACTCCAGAGGCCTGGTTGGGCCAGGAAGCCTTGGACTCCTCTCTGAGCCTTTGGCCGTAGGCCAGAGAGAATCGCTCTGCCCTCCAGGTCTCTTCCCAGTTGAGAGGAACTGGGATCTCAGTGCCTCTGGGCGCAGAGAGGGAATGGCATTCCTGGGAAATAAGCAGCTGCCACTGGCATCAGTGTGGAGCGACTGCAGAGACCTCTGGGAGGACCAGACCGAGGCCCGCTCTGGGAACACCGGAAATGCCACAACCACACCGAGGGCTTTCTGCCAACAGGCACAACAGTGTAAACAAAACAGTGTAGACAAATGGCACAACAGTGTAGACAAACGGGACGGAACCACCGCAAGGCAAGCAGTTATTTCCTTCCCAACAACAAAGTAGATCAGATAACTTGAAAAATCTTTTGAGGCTAGACATTCTGAATTCAATATTACAACATCCATTCTTGCATAGATGCAATTGTGGGAAAAAAGGAAATCTTCCAAACAACAAAGCTGCTGGGAATGTTAAGCGGCCACTGACACTGATGCAGCTGCTGCCCCAGAGGGATTCCTCATCTCAGGAGCCCTGGGCTTTGGCTGTAAAGGAGACTAGGACTTCCACACAGGTGCGCATCCTAGAAGGGCCATATATATATTCAGTGAAAAGGTGAATTCATTTTCCAACCATCAGCAAGCAGAGGTGAGAAAGACATTTTTCTATCCAGGGCTCTCATTAAGACAATAAAAGTGTCTCCCGTAAGATTTGTGACAGGTGCCCCATCCTCTTGCGTATTTGGGTTTAAACTGAACATCATTTTTTTGAGGCCCTGGAACCAACAAGCTAAGAAATCAACATTAAGTGGCCCCGGCTGAAAGATGCTTATAGGCCCACACAGCAACGGAAGCCAGCTGCTCTGGAGAGGTCTGCCTTCCCTTGAGGCAGAGAGCCAGCCAGTTCAGCCTCATTTTCAGGCTGTAAGATTAGCAGACAAAAGATACAACATAAATATTATTTAAAAACAATGAGTTACTAAATAAAAGTACTGGCTTGGGCTCAGCACAGTGGCTTACGTGTGGAATCCCAGCACTTTGGGAGGTCCAGGCAGGAGGATGACTTGAGCCCAGGAGTTGGAGACCAGCCTGAGTAATGCAGCAAGACCCCTTCTCTGAAAAAAAAAAAAAAAAAAAGTTGTTAAAAATTACCAGGCTGATTACATTAAAGGCGTTGAACAAAAATAAACAAAAACTGACAGGGTGTGATGGCATATGTAATCTCAGTTTCTTGGGAGGCTGAGGCAGGAGGATCACCTGAACCCAGCAGTTCAAGGCTGCAGTGAGCTATGATCCTCTCACTGAACTTTAGTCTAGGTGACGGATTGAAGCCCCATCCCAGAAACAAAACAAAGCTAACTTTTGTAGAATACCCTGGTACCCAAGGTCAGAAGGAACAGGAACTGACATGGGTCTTCAGTCTGTCTTCTCGGGGCAGCGACTGCTCCTGAATTTCCCTCCTTCGTGGCCTTCCCTGTGGACACGACTCCAGCATCAGACCTGGAGACTCCCACAAGTTCCCCATTAGATCCATCTTGCTTGAGCTGCACTTGGAAGATTCGACCTGGAAAAGGCAGCTGCGGTGCCTCGCGAAGTTCACTGGGTGCAGTTGACCCTTCCACATTTCTCCCAGACACGCTCTCTGTCCCTCTAGCTAGGGTCACTGCCTCAGGAACTGGGCATTTCTAGACAAGTCAGGTGAAGGGACTGTCATGGCTGCCACTTTACACCATAGGTGTGTAAGTGCACATATGTGTGTGTATATATGCCTATATCCTCAACGAGGGCCAAAAGTATCCAGTTTCTAAAACTAAGTTTATTCTCAAATGAACTATGTACAGGAGAGAAAAAGATTGACGCTGGCCTTGAATTTGTGGTGAATTGCTGTATTAGTCCATTTTCATACTGCTATAAAGAACTGCCTGAGGCTGGGTAATTTATAATGGAAAGAGGGTTAATTGACTCACAGTTCAGCATGGCTGGGGAGCTCTCAGGAAACTTACAATCATGGCAGAAGGCGAAGGGAAAGCAAGGCACCTCCTCCCCAAGGCAGCAGGGAGATGTGCTGAGCCAAGGGGGAAGAGCCCCTTATAAAACCATCAGATCTCGTGAGAACTCACTGTCACGAGAACAGCGTGGGGAAAACCGCCCGCAGGATTCAACGACCTCCACCTGGTCTCTCCCTTGACCCATGGGGATTATGGGGATTACAATTGAAGATGAGATTTGGGCGGGGACAGACACAAAGCCTAACCAGATCACTTGCTTAAGGGAAGCTTTTCTCTTCTAAACCAGATTGTAAAGGTCTTTCGTTTGTCCCCCTTGGGGTTATCAGCACGGGGCCCTGGGCCTTTGGGATGAGCTGGGTGGGTCTTTCCGTGGACAGGTGGAGGAAGCGAGTGCAAAGTGAGTGGTGGGAGAACCTGCAGGCCCCCCACGCCGCTCCCGGGGGAAGGGGAGGTGGCCTTCGGAGGAGAGTCCAAGTGAATCCCGTCACTGCCATGACATTTCTTGTGGCTTCAGATGGTATTTTCCTGGAAATCTTCCTCCAGCTTTGGGAGTGGTCTCAAGTGTGGGAGCGTCAGAATTGCTTGGGGCGCCTGGGACAACACAGATCCAGCCTGTAGATTGTATTAGCTCATGGATGATTTGATTCACCACGAGGTCTGAGAAGCATTTGTTCTACAAAGTTATTTTTTAAATTATTTCACTATAATTGTTGATTTTTGTTTTTGTTTTTTGAGACAGGGTCTCTCTGTCACCCAGGCTGGAGTACAGTGGTGCAGTCATGGCTCTCTTCTGTCTTGAACCTTTGAGCTCAAGGGATCCTCCTGTCTCAGCCTCCCAAGTACCTGGGACTACAGGTCTGCACCACCACACCTGGCTGAGGTTTTTAGTTTTGTAGAGATGGGGTTTAACTATGTTGCCCAGGCTGGTCTCAACCTCCTGGGGTCAAGCAATCCCCCAGCCTCAGCCTCCCAAAGTGCTGGGATTATAGGCATGAGCCGCTGTGCCTGGCTGAGGGTTTGATTTTTCATATGCCATTGAAGTCATTTTACCTCATGGTTTCGAAATACTTTTTGGTCTTCTTAGCAGTTTAAAAATATTGTTTTGTTTTTTCTCCTAAGTTTGGAGCTTTCCTGTTACTAATTACTTTTCTTTTTTTTTTTTGACAGGTGCACACTACCACATCTAGCTAATTTTTGTACGTATTTATTTATTTGTTTTGGTAGAGATAGGGTCTTGCTCTGGTACCCAGGCTGCTCTTCAACTCCTAGGCTCAAGCAGTCCTCCTGCATCAGCCTCCCAAAGTGCTGGAATTACAGGCTGAGGCAGCACGCGAGCCCTAATTACTTTTATTAGGCCGAATTCCTTGTGTGGAATTCCTGTGCTTTGCACCCAAATTGTCAGGTTGGCCCCAGAAAGGTGGATTCCGTTTTCCCCTTTCCGTGCCTACGTGGGTGACCAGTGTCCCGAATCCTACAGGAGCTCTTGTTGATCTTTGTCCTCTATTCGCTGAGATAAAGTCCACCATGGATTTCTGCTTCTTTTATTCATTGTCAGTCCACACACAGGGACAAAGGACTGTGCTCTCCTTAGAAAGCCATTTGCTAAGTGAGAACTCCGGGGAGGGCGGGCCTGAAGGAGCGCTTGCTGTCAGTCATTTCGATCAGGGATCAGGGCAGAGACCACTGGCATGGGTAGAGCTTGGTAGAGCTTCCCCGCCATTCCCCAGGAGGAAGGCAGGGCTGATGGGGGTCAGGGGGTGGGCAGTGGTGCTTAAGAAGAGGAGAAGCCCCAGGGATAGGCAGTCTCTGCTGTGGATTTCCCTGCTGTCAGCCCCAGGCACTTAGCAATTGTTGCTGTCAGATTCTCACTTGCTCTCACCTGTGCTACAGGAAATCCGTGTCTCGAGCCAGATGGGGTGGCCTGAGCCCCGGGCCCCTCACAGCATCCAAGGGCAAAGTCTCAGCAGAGCCATTGCCCTAAAGATGTTAAGAGTATTAAATCAAAGCACAACATGCCTGCAGAAATGTATACAAATCATCAAGCTACAGCTAGAAACATTTTTACAAAGCAAGCCCACCCACGGAATCAATACTGTGAGGCCACTTCCCACCCCTTCCCAACTTCCCACCACTAAGGTGACGGCTGTGTTTCACTTCTTCTAACTCTGTGAATCGGTTTTACCCATTCTTGAACTTTATTGTGTCAACATAAAGGAGGAAACTGAGGCAAAATTAACATAAATAGAGAGTTTATTTGGGCCACGTTGGAGGACTGAAGCCCAGGAGACATAGACTCAAGTTACCCTGACGATGAGCTCCAACAAGCAGCAGACACAAGTAGATTTTTAAAGGAAAGTTGAAGGAGCAGTTTGGTCATTTACCAGGAACGTACATTGGTTCTTTCAAATAGCATCAGTGCCTTTCAGCCGGAGCCGCCATCTTCCAGTAATTCACCAAAATGATGAACGCAAAGGGAAAGAGGAGAGGCACCCGATACGAGTTCTCCAGGCCTTTTAGAAAACATGGAATTGTTCCTCTGGCCAGGTATACACGAATCTATAAGGAAGGTGACACTGTAGACATCAAGGGAATGGGAACTGTTCAAAAAGGAAGCCCCACAAGTGTCACCATGGCAAAGCTGGAAGAGTCTACGGTGTTCCCCAGCACGCTGCTGGCATTGCTATAGACAAACAAGTTAAGGGCAAGACTCCTGCCAAGAGAACTAATGTGCGTATTGAGCAGATTAAGCACTCTAAGAGCCGAGATAGCTTCCTGAAACGCATGAGGAAAATGATCAGAAAAAGAAAGAAGCCACAGAGAAAGGTACCTGGGCCGGGCGAGGTGGCTTGCTTGCGCCTGTAATCCCAGCACTTTGGGAGGCTGAGGTGGGTGGATCACCTGAGGTCAGGAGTTCGAGACTGGCCTGGCTAACATGGTGAAACCCCATCTCTACTAAAAATACAAAAAATTAGCTTGGCATGGTGGCATGCACCTGTAATCCCAGCTACTCAGGAGGCTGAGGCAGGAGAACCACTTGAACCCGGGAGGTGGAGGTTGCAGTGGGCTGAGATCATGCCATTGTATTCCAGCCTGGGCAACAAGAGGGAAACTCCATCTCAAAAAAAAAAAAAAAAAAGAAAGAGAAAGGTACCTGGGTTCAACTAAGCTCCAGGCTGCTCCACCCAGAGAAGCACACTTTGTGAGAACCAGCAGGAAGGAGCCTGAGCTGCTGGAACCTCTGCCCTATGAATTCATGGCATAATAGGTGTTGGCAAAACAAAACAAAACAAAACCTCTGACTATAAAAATGTTTCTCTTCATTGAGAAGTGTGGTGTCCCCTCCCCCAAAGAACTATTTAAAGCAAATTTTAGTTGTGTCCTAATTCATTATGTAATGTCTTTACCTTTCAAATTTAACATATTTCTTGCTGAAAGACGTGAGGTAGCTTATTGTGCAACAAATTACTCAATTGGTTAGAAAATGGCCAGGTATTACATATGAAATATTTGTACTGGTTTGAAGATAGTCCCTCTAAATCATCAAGGGAGAAATAAAATAATTTACAAAACAATTGCATCAGTTATTGATTGGCTGAACATTGTTGTTTGTATCACACATTTCAGAAACATAAAGATAATGGGCAAGGGCTAAGCTCTGATTTTTTATCTTGCCCAAATTCCTTTCTAAGGGGTCTGGGGAATCATGCCCTACAAACCATAAATTCTCATCAGATGGGTTTTATTTAACCCTGTTTATAGTGACTTACTTTCCAGCCTGACTCTGGCATAACAAGGAAAACAATCAAAATGTTTTACCCAAAATACATTTCCTTGCCATACCTTGAAATTACTCTGCAGTCTCTTGTGGGGAAAATCCAGATTCTATAGGACTCTCCTTCCCCTTTGTTATTCTTCCTTGATCCAGGAGATAATCAGCTAGAGCCAGGTACACTTTTAGGTCTGATAAGAAACGTTTTACAACCTGCTCTCTCTGAAGTCTGCTATCTGAGAGCTTCCTCTGCACAATAAAACTTGGTCTCCATAATCCTTCATCTTAACCTGAACATTTCCTTTCCATTAACCCAAGGTCTTCAGATAAACTCAACCAATTGTAAACTAGAAAATGTTTAAACTTACTTACAGCCTGGAAGCTCCCGCTTTGAATTGTCCCACCTTTCTGAACCAAATCCTTGTATTTCCTTTTTTTGTTTTGTTTTGTTTTGTTTTAAGGAGTGGAGACTTTAATAGGCAAGAAGGAGCAAGAAGGATGGGAGAAGAAAGAAGCTCCCCTGTACAGAAACAGAGGTAGGGGGCTCCAAAGCCGAGAGAGGGAATCTCCAAACCCATATATTTCATATATACATTTTTTTTTGTTTTGTTTTTTTGAGTTGGGGTCTCACACTGTCACCCAGACTGGAGTGCAGTGGTGCGATGTTGGCTCACTGCAACCTTCGCTTCCCGGGTTCAAGCGATTCTCCTGCCTCAGACTCCTGAGTAGCTGAGCTTACAGGTGCCCGCCACCATGCCCAGCTAATTTTTTTTATTTTTAGTAGAGATGGGTTTCACTATGTTGGTCAGGCTGATCTTGAACTCCTGACCTCGTGATCCACCCGCCTCGGCCTCCCAAAGTGCTGGGATTACAGGCATGAGCCACTGCACCTGGCCCTCTTAAATATATTTGATTGATGTCTAATGTCTCCCTAAAAATATATAAAACCAAGCTGTATGTACCCCAACCACCTTGGGCGCATGCTCTCAGGACCTCCTGAGAGGTCGCTCATATCTGGCTTAGAATAAACCCCTTAAAATATTTCACAGAATTTGACTCTTTTCATTGACATGGATAAGGATCACATTGTACAACTTGTGGCAACTTTCAGGAAGTCTAGACAGTCAGCTAGTCTGGAAACTACAAGGAAGGAAAGAAAAAGCCTTTGAACAGTGAACCCTAGGCATGGCTGCTGGGATCATCTCTCTCTGGGCCTGATAAATTTGCAGATCTCACATTCCTCAGGCCGCTCTGAGCCACTTTTCTTCCTTATTTCCTCCTTTGGATGAAGATCTTGCTCTCTGAAAGTATTGATGATCAATATTTTATTTGATTTATTTTAGTTTTTTGGAAATGAATGCTCAGTGCTGCAAAGAAGAACCAGCACTGAGACAAAGGATCTCTCAGCAAGGCAAATTTACTTCTGCAGAAAGGTGCATCTTGCATACAGAGCAATGGCAAGAGCATACAGAACAAAGGGAAGCAGGAGTTTTTATTATCTCTAACGCAGCTTCTGCTTCTGTGTCTTTCCCCTGTCGGCTAGGATTGGACAGCACAGGATCCCCGGGACCAAACTAGTCCCGACTGGCTAAACATTTAAACTTTCTTAGATAAGGTAGGCACGTAAGGGAGGTGAGAAGTGAGAGAAGGGGGGTCATTTACGGAGGAATTAGGAAGGTAACCTATTCCCTAATAAGGAAAGAAATGTGGACTGGGGTTGTAGCAAGTTCAGGCATGCCTAGGCATATTCAGACAAGTTGGGGTGCAGCAAAGGCAAGGGGGTATTTGGAATTATAGGATAGAGAATGAGGAAACTGGATAAGCTATTTGAAGAGGGAACCTAACTGTATCTAACATTTTATTTATTTATTTATTTATTTATTTATTTATTTATCTATTTATTTATTTATTGAGACAGAGTCTCACTCTGTTGCCCAGGCTTGAGTGCAGTGGCGTGATCTTTGCTCACTTCCACCTCCGTTTCCAGGGTGCAAGTAATTCTAATGTCTCAGCCTCCCGAGTAGCTAGGACTACAGGCATGTACCACCACGCCTGGCTAATTTGTGTATTTTTAGTAGAGATGGGGTTTTGACGTGTTGCCTAGGCTGGCCTTGAACTAACTCCTGGCCTCAAGTGATCCGTCCTCCTTGGCCTCCCAGTGTGCTGGGATTACAGGCGTGAGCCACTGCACCTAGCTGATCAACATTTTAAGTGTAAATTTGCCCAGCATCCCTGGGAAGGCTCATTCTCACATGGCGGGTGGAGGGCAGGAGGAAAGGTGCTCTGGCTCCTGAACTCAGTGAGGTCTCCAGGCAGAAGATATTGGCAGCACAATGGGACAGAGAAGCAGGATCCCAGGCCACCTGCTTGGAGAGAAGCCGTGGTGTGGCGGATCATTCCTAAGTGTTCTAGCTATCACGATTTTGGTTTTTGTTCTTGGCTTTAGACATCTAGAAACACAAGGCATAATCAAGTGAAGAATAAGAAATATGATGCAAATAAAATCCCAATCTGGAAAGCATTCCTATTCCTAAAGGCAATCAATCGTATAAATCACGTGAGGGATCTGTTTTTCTAACATCTTGCTTTTTTTTTTTTTTTTTTTTTGAGACAGAGCATCATTGTGTTGCTCAGGCTGGAGTGCACTAGTGTGATCTCAGCTCACTGCAAACTCTGCCTCCTGGGTTCCAGTGATACTCCTGCCTCAGCCTCCTGAGTTGCTGGGATTACAGATCTGTACCACCATACCTGGCTATTTTTTTTTTTCTTTTGTATTTTTAGCAGAGAAGGTGTTTTGCCACGTTGGCCAGTCTGGTCTCGAACACCTTACCTCAAGGGATCCACCTACCTTGGCTCTACAAAGTGCTGGGATTACAGGTGTGAGCCACCACACTTGGCCCATTTAGCTTTTTGAGTGATTTCTAATCGGTTTCCCATTTCTTGTCCTGGTCTGAAGAATAAGGTAACTGGCTGCAGATCAGCTTCAGCTGGGGATCTCCAGGTGCAAGGTACCCATGAATGCAGGACTGCCTTTTTATTTATTTCATTTTTTTAAAGTTTACATTAAGTTCTGGGATACATGTGCAGAATGTGCAGGTTTGTCACATAGGCATACGTGTGCCATGGTGGTTTGCTGCACCCATCAACCCGTCATCTAGGGTTTAAGCCCCACATGCATTAGGTATTTGTCCTAGTGCTCTCCCTCCCCTTGCCCCCCACCCCCTGACAGGGCCCCGTGTGTGTTTTTCCCCTCCCTGTGTCCTTGTGTTCTTACTATTCAGCTCTCACTTATGAGTGAGAACATGCCGTGTTTGGTTTTCTGTTCCTGTGTTAGTTTGCTGAGAATGATGGCTTCCAGGTTCATCCATGTCCCTGCAAAGGATGTGACCTCATTCTTTTTTATGGCTGCAAGGACAGCCTTTTTAAAATGAGAAATGTGAATGCATGAGTCAGTGCCTTTGAGTTTAGCTGCACAAGGGATTGGTCAACAATCCCCGACATGGGCCCTTCCAGTGAGCTGGAGCGAGTACCTTATTTCATAGAGTCCTTGATTTGATGTTTTTTCCAAGAATCAAAACCTCCTAGTTGCAGGCCATGACCTCTGATGTCTTCATCTCCTGGGTGCTGACTCTTCAAAGAATCCTTAATTTAGAGTTTTTAGTGAGAAGTTTGTATAAGGCCTTGCAATCATGAAGAATGTCACCTTTAGGATGAGCTGGTTCACTGGGCTCATCCCAGTGAACTCATCCCAGTGAACTGGGCCATCGCTGGGGTCTTCGTCACACCCCAGGCACATGGGGTTTCCTGCAGTTATTTCAAAGGGAGAAAGCTGAGGTTTTCCAAACTGATAGAAGGTAATTTAAGCAATACCAATGGAAAAGCCTTAGGCAAGACAAGGTTCAAAGTTTCTGTAAACTTTGCCAGTTGTTCTTGTAACTTCCCACTGAGGCAGAAAAATAAGGCCTGGAGGCAGGGAACATAAGGCCAATTCACACTTCAGCTACCACAGGAAATATCCGCTCCATAGGGCATCACTTTACTTCATCCTCTTCATTTACACAGGGTGTACCCCAAGTAGAGGGTATTTAAACTCACAAAAACTTTGTAACAGGGCCTTTGAGCCCCTATTCTCAGGCCTGCTCCCACACTGTGGAGTGTCCTTTCATTTTCAATTAAACCCTTCACTGGGCTGGGCACAGTGGCTCACACCTGTAATCCCAACACTTTGGGAGGTGAGGCAGGTGGATCACCTGAGGTCAGGAGTTCGAGACCAGCCTGGTCAACATGGTGAAACCCCATCTCTATAAAAAACACAAAAATTAGCTGGGTGTGGTGGCGGGTGCCTGTAATCCCAGCTACTTGGGCGGCTGAGGCAGATCTTGAACTCGTGACTTCAAGTGATCCGCCTCGGCCTCCCAAAGTGCTTGGATTATAGGCATGAGCTACTGAGCCCAGCTGAGAGTACTCCTTTTGAGGCATCATGGGTGATGGCTTCCAGTAATATTATTTTTCCGTGAAATTGTTTTTCCATGAAATTATTTTATCTGACTCCAGTGAGTTAATTCATTAACATTGTAAAAAGGGTAACCAAAGTCGCGAGAGAAGAATTGGTCTATCACTGAACTGTACTATAAACCTGTTTCAGGAAACTACATGACATTCCCCGCTTACTTTTCCAAAGCTTAACTCTTTTTCAGGGCCTTTCTCTGTGCTTCCTTCAGCAAGTTTTTTTTGTTTTGTTTTGTTTTTGAGATGGAGTCTCACTCTGTCTTCCAGGCTGGAGTCCAGTGGCACGATCTCAGCTCACTGCAACCTCTGCCTTCTGGTTTCAAGCAATTCTCCTGCCTCAACCTCCCGAGTAGCTGGGACTACAGGCGTGCGCCACTACACCTGGATAATTTTTGTATTTTCAGTAGAGACGGAGTTTCACCATGTTGGCCAGGCTGGTCTTAATTCCTGGCCTCAAGTGATCCGCCCACCTTAGTCTCCTAAAGTGCTGGAATTACAGGCGTGAGCCACCGTGCTTGGCCTCCTTCCGCATGGTTTTAATTTTGGTGTGCACTTGCAGGGATAGCTCAAGATGTATAGTTTTTGCGCAAGGAAAGACACTCAGTCAACATTTTTGGCCACAGCCTCTGTGAAGCAGTTGCTCTTACCATCAAAAGTGTCTAGCTTCCAATGTCTAGGAATTTTGATAAGGGCCAGTGATTTCAGTTTTTGAATGACTTCCAAGAGATCAAAGGCCTTTTGGCCATTTTTAAAGGATTGTCTGGAAGAAGTCAGGAATCTACGTTATTTCCGGAGCATCCCCAAATCACATGCTACTGTGAATGCACATCTGCTCTCTGTGTGAACATCAGCAACCTTGCTTTCTACTCATCGACAGGCTCTGGCTAAGGCAATCAGTTTTGCTTGCTGGACCAACTTTGCCTCTGAGAGAATCTTTTATGACTTCAGTCAGAGAGACAACTGCATCACCTTGCAGTGTCTTCCAACATTGCTATTTAATTAGGAGTCATCAGTAAACCAAATTACATCAGCATCCTCTGTAGTGTCTCCTGTGAGTTCTGCCTAGGAGTGAGAATTTGCTGGGTCAGGGCAATACAGTCAGAGAGCAGCCCATCAGAAGGTAATGGCAGCACAGTAGCAAGGCTAAGATCCCTACAATGGGAGAGTAATGTGAGGTGAAGGCAAGGGAAGAACTTCACATGCAGCAAGCCTGTAGCCACAGTGATGCTGCTGAGGAAAGAGAGAGACCCTCTCATATTGTTTTATATTGTTTCATACTCAGTACCTGTTTTAAGAAAAAACAAGGAAGTAAAACCAAAGACAGGCAGCCTGGCGCCAGGCCTGAAACCAGTAGTCAAAAATCAGCTTATAACTTAGAAACTGATGTTATTCATAGATTCCAGACATTGTATAGAACACTGTGAAACTCCCTGCCCTGTTCTGTTTCACTCTGACCACCAGTGCATGCAGCCCCTGTCACGTACCCCTGCTTGTTTAAATCAATCATGACCCTTTCATGTGAAATCTTTAGTGTTGTGAGCCCTTAAAAAGGACAGAAATTGTGTACTCGGGGTGCTCAGATTTTAAGTCAGTCGCTTGCCGATGCTCCCAGCTGAATAAAGCCCTTCCTTCTACAACTCGGTGTCTGAGAGGTTTTGTCTCAGCTTGTCCTGCTACACTGCGAATGATGAGTTGAGAGCCTATCCACAGCATGAGAAATGTCAGGCCTCTGAGCCCAAGCCTGCACGTATACATCCTGAAGCAACTGAAGAATCACAAAAGAAGTGAAAATGGCTGGTTCCTGCCTTAACTGATGACATTACCTTGTGAAATTCCTTCTCCTGGCTCAGAAGCTCCCCCACTGAGAACCTTGTGATCCCCTCCCTGCCCACCAGAGAACAACCCCCTTTGACTGTAATTTTCCACTACCTACCCAAATCCTATAAAAACAGCCCCACCCCATCTCCCATCCCTGACTGTCTTTTCGGACTCAGCCCGCCTGCACCTGGGTAATTAAAAAGCTTTCTTGCTCACACAAAGCCTGTTTGGTGGTCTCTTCACACGGACGCATGTGAAAAGAAACACAAATGATGAGGGGCTGAAATTTTTCTCCCAATATACGTGGGTGCTCGTGACCATAAATGATCAGGCAGGGTTTGCCATAAGTTGCTCACATCATCCATTGGTTCCGAATTCAAAAAAATTTTCTTTCTTTTTTTATTTTTTTGAGGCAGAGTCTCGCTCTATTGCCTGGGCTGGAGTGCACTGGCACAATCTCAGCTCACTGCAACCTCCATCTCCTGGGTTCAAGCGATTCTACTGCCTCAGCCTCCCGAGTAACTGGGATTACAGGCACCCACCACCATGCTGTCACATACATCTGTGTGAAGAGACCACCAAACAGGCTTTGTGTGAGCAACAAGACTGTTTATTTCACCTGGGTGCAGGTGGGCTGAGTCCAAAAAGAGAGTCAGTGAAGGGAGATAAGGATGGGGCTGTTTTATAGGATTTGGGTGGGTAACGGAAAACTACAGTCAAAGGGGGTTATTCTCTGGCGGGCAGGGGCAGGGGTCATAAGGTTCTCAGTGGGGGAGCTTCTGAGTCAGGAGAAGGAATTTCACAAGGTAATGTCATCAGTTAAGGTAGGAACCAGCCATTTTCACTTCTTTTGTGATTCTTCAGTTGCTTCAGGCCATCTGGATGTATACAAGCAGGTCACAGGGAATATGGCGGCGTAGCTTGGGCTCAGAGGCCTGACATTCCTGTCTTCTTATATTAATAAGAAAAATAAAACAGGACAGGTGCGGTGGCTCAAGCCTGTAATCCCAGCACTTTGGGAGGCCGAGACGGGCAGATCACGAGGTCAGGAGATCGAGACCATACTGGCTAACACGGTGAAACCCCGTCTCTACTAAAAAATACAAAAAACTAGCCGGGCAAGGTGGCGGGAACCTGTAGTCCCAGCTACATGGGAGGCTGAGGCAGGAGAATGGCATAAATCTGGGAGGCGGAGCTTGCAGTGAGCTGAGATCCGGCCACTGCACTCCAGCCCGGGCGACAGAAAAAGACTCCGTCCCAAAAAAAAAGAAAGAAAGAAAGAAAAAAAAGAAAAATAAAACAAAATAGTGTTGAAGTGTTGGGATGGCGAAAATTTTGGGGGGTGGTATGGAGAGATAATGGGCGTGTTTCTCAGAGCTGCTTCGAGTGGGATTAGGGGCAGTGTGGGAACCTAGAGTGGGAGAGATTAAGCTGAAGGAAGATTTTGTGGTCAGGGGCAATATTGTGGGGTTGTTGAAAGGAGCATTTGTCATATAGAAAGATTGGTGATGGCCTGGATGCTGTTTTGTATGAATTGAGAACTAAACGGAAGACACGAAGTCCAAATAAGAGGAGGAGAAAAACAGATATTAAAGGAATAAGAATTGGAAGACCCAGGACATGTAATTAAGGAGTGCCCAAGGGGGTTCAGCATAATTATTTGCTTGGTTGGTGAGTTTTTGGGCTCTATCCTTGACAGAGTTCTCCTTTTTAAGTTGGAGGTTGAGCTTGGTGAGGTGTGTTTTTGAAAGACCATTAGTCTGTTCTACCTTTCTTGAAGATTGAGGATGGTAAGGGGTATGAAGATTCCACTGAATACCAAGTGCCTGAGAAACTACTTGGGTGATTTGACTCATAAAGGTCGGTCTGTTATTGGACTGTATAGAGGTGGGAAGGTCAAACCGAGGAATTATGTGGTGAGACCAGCTCACTGGGGGAGACCCTAATCCAGCGGCGCTAGAGGAATTAAAGACACACACACAGAAATATAGAGGTGTGAAGTGGGGAATCAGGGGTCTCACAGCCTTCAGAGCTGAGAGCCCTGAACAGAGATTTACCCACATATTGATTAACAGCAAACCAGTCATTAGCATTGTTTCCATAGACACTAAATTAACTAAAAGTATCCCTTATGGGAAACAAAAGGATGGGCCGAATTAATTGCAGCAGGAACATGCCCTTAAGACACAGATTGCTCATGCTTTTGTTTGTGGCTTAAGAATGCCTTTAAGCGGTTTTCCGCCCTGGGCGGGCCAGGTGTTCCTTGCCCTCATTCCTGTAAACCCACAACCTTCCTGCTTGGGCGTTAGGGCCATTATGGATGTGTCATAGCACTGCAGAGATTTTATTTATGGCCAGTTTTGGGGCCAGTTTATGGCCAGATTTTGGGGGGCTTGATCCCAACATGTCTCTCTTCTTTGATTCGCAAAGAGATAAAAGCAAGGGCAGCTTTGTCACAGTGAGCTACTTCTCGCAGGAGTCGGGATCTGCACCTGCAGACTGTACAAAGACAAACAACACAGATTAAAAGCACAATCGTTATTGAAATCACAAAACTTCCAAGTGGTTTTATCCGTTTAAATGGGTTACTAGCTGCTAATTTGTCTGCAGCTCCTTCAAGCACTCCAGTTCCTGGCAGTAAGGTCAGGTGTGCCTGAGATGCTTTAAATATTTGTTCTTTTAATTTTGCTATATCCAAAGACAAGTTTGTAGAGTGTCCTTCTAGATGCTTTTTTACTCTTTCCCAAATTTTGATCTTATTAAGAGCATTTAATAGCACAAATCCTTATGTTTAGCTCCAGAGTGGGCCATATCATTTGAGGTTGAGGTGCCACTATACCGCCATGGTTCCAGATAATAGGAACTTTTGCCGTACTTCTTATCATTTTTACCATCTGACAATTTTGTTCAGATCATCTGAACATAGTGTGGCCGTGGCACACAGACTGAGAGGTGCAATTCAAGCTAAACATCCCCTCAGGGGACCAATTAATAATGATTCCATAGGAATCATTGTGCAGCACCTCTGCCTGTTCTGCAAAGCAATCTTCCTAAAGGAGTATGTTCATTTTTCTAACTGGGTCCAATCCTGTTTACAAATAGGTTTTTGAGGGCGGTATGCCTCAATTATAGGAGCAGATTTATTATGGTAAGTACTGAGATCAGAAAGCACATGTAACTGTGTCATAGCGATTGTATCCAGGCATTATTACCAGCCAAGATTGATAAATATGCCCAATAAGTATGATTGTTCTCTGTGCCAGCCGTCATTGAAGGAATACTCACGGCAGTGGTGATAACCACTGTCATAGCTACCCTTAAATTATTCATTGTGACTGGTTGTCCCGCTTTCCTCAGGTTTTCTTCCGCCATCTGTGACAGCTTCCTGATTTGTCCCCAGGTGAGTGGCTGTGTTTGACGGGTGTTGCTTGTGACAGTTGGGGTCCTCCTCAGCGTCAGCCTTGACATGGCTGCAACCAGGGGGTCCTCGGGATCCTCCCAGAATCTCCTCCTTGGCATCTGGCTCATTATAAGGTTTCAGGTGTCTTGAAGGTATCCAAATTGGCTGTTGATTTTGGCCTGGAGAAATACAAGCATAACCTCTACCCCAAGTTATTATTTTACCTATTTCCCAAGTTTTTGTTACTGTATCTCTCCACCAAATCATATGTTCTGTTTCTGTCTTTGCAACTGGTTTCTGTAGATGCTGTTCAGCTGCTGATAACATCTGGCCTCTGGGCAGGCTCAAAAAATTTAAAGTTAATAATGCTAGGTTCAACTGCATTTATGGGGTTCCATATACTTTATCTCCCCCTTTCTGCTTTTGCAACTGCTGTTTTAGGGAGAGATTCATTCTTTCCACTATGGCTTGTCCCTGAGAATCACATGGGATACCGGTAATGTGTTTAATACTCCACATAGAGAAAAATGTAGCTAGAGCTTGGCTAGTATAGCCTGAGGCATTATCTGTTTTAATAGAAGCTGGAATGCCCGTCA
The DNA here is from genome assembly GCF_002776525.5 of Piliocolobus tephrosceles. Lineage (NCBI taxonomy): Eukaryota > Metazoa > Chordata > Mammalia > Primates > Cercopithecidae > Piliocolobus > Piliocolobus tephrosceles. The sequence goes on along the minus strand of NC_045439.1, from coordinate 2,692,840 downwards.
CCACAAAACACTGCAAAAGATGACATTTAACACACAGAGAAGATTCTCCTGATTGGCATGTAGCCCAGACAAAGTGAGAAAAGGTGTCCACACATACATGTACATAAGCTAGTCTCCCAGACGAGGGAACATGTGTGACATCCATTTGCCAAAGAGAGTTAGGTTCCAGTCCTCGAGAATTAACTCCTCCTGTAGAAGATGAGGAATGTGCCATTTGGCAAGGTGGGCATCACTGGATAATAGCTTTAGCTTCTTTCCAGGTATTGCTGTATCTGCATTTGAGATCAGAGGCATTCACATGGGTCAAATTGTGAAAGTGTCTAGCATTAGATATTGCAGTAGCATCTAGGCAATCAGCCATTTGATTCCCTTTAGTCAAAGGTCCTGGAAGAGGTGTATGAGCCCTAATGTGAGAGATGTAAAAAGGGTGCATTCTACTCCTAACTGCTGTTTGCAATTGGGTAAATAAAGTCATCAGTTGTTCATCTGTATGAAATCGTAACAGAATTTTCAATTAACTGTGTGGAGTGAACCACGTATGAAGAATCAGAAATCACATTAATAGGTATATCAAAAGCAGTCAATACCTCAATTACAACTACAAGCTCTGCTTTTTGAGCTGAAGTATAGGGCGCCTGAAAAACTTTACTTTTTGAGCCAAAATAAGAAGCTTTACCATTACTAGACCATCTGTAAAAACATTCTCAGCACCTTCAATTGGTTTAAATTTAGTTATTTTAGGGAGAATCCAATTAGCTAATTTCAAAAACTGAAACAGCTTCATTTTAGGAAAGTGATTATCGAGAATACCCACAAAGTCAGCTAAATGAGTTTGCTAAGTAAGACTATTTATAAAAGCTTGTTGTATTTGTGCCTTTATGAGAGGGACAATAATTTTTCCAGGATCATATCCATGTAATTTAACAATCTGAGTTCTCCAAATCCCTCTCATAGTAACGATTTGATCTAAATAAGGAGTTAAGAGTCCGTGAATTAGTATGTGGAAGAAAAAGCCACTCTACTAAGTCCTGTTCTTGGACACTAACACCAGTAGGTGAATGCTGAGTTGAAAAGATCAGCAAATCTAGAGTCTTCTCTGAATCTATTCTATTTATCTGAGCTTTATGGACTTGCTTCTCAATCAGTTGTAACTTTGCCTCCGCCTCTGTTAATTGCCGAGGGCTAGTGAGACTAGGATTTCCTCTAAGGATAGAAAACAGATTACTCATGGCATAGATAGGAATGCCTAGAGCAGGTCATATCCAATTAACATCCCCTAGTAAGTTTTGAAAATTGTTCAATGCTTTTAATTTATCCCTACATATGGTTACTTTCTGTGGCACAATGGTAGTGTCATTTACTAAGGTCCCCAAGTAGGAGTAAGGAGAAGTAGTCTGAATTTTGTCAGGAGCTATAATTAAACCAGTGTGAGAAATTGAATTTTGCAAGTGATCATGACATTGGAGTAATATTTCTCGAGTCGGGACAGCACAAAGTTTATCATCCACATAGTCCATATAATTGTTCTGGAATTAGAACTTGTGCTCCCCATTGTTGTAATAAATCTCTTCCCCATAAATTTATAGGTACAGAAGTTATAATTGGTTGACTAGTCCCAGGTTGTCCACTGGGCCCCTGACAATGCAAAATATAACCACTTTGATATACTTCAGCGGCTTTATCAACTCCAACTATGTTAAATTGAGCAGGTTGAATTGGCCACGTGGATAGCCAGTGCTGTAGAGAAATTATTGAAATGTCTGCTCCTGTGTCTACCAAACCTTTAAATTTCTTTCCTTGAATAGTTATTTCACAGGTAGGACATTTATCAGTAATTTGATTTAATAAGCTGCTTTGCCATGTTTATTTGTGCTTCCAAATCCTCCTGTTCGTTTAATTTCACTTTTTCCCATTCCCACATATGGCACAATCAGGAGCTGTGCCATGCACTCTCCTGGCTCTGCTTTCCAGGGAACAGAAGTGGATATAACAATTTGAATTGCCCCATTGTAATCTGAATCAGTGACTCCTGTATGTATTTGTACGCCTTTTAAACTTACACTAGACCTTCCTAAAAGTAATCCTATTGTCCCTGCTGGCAACGGTCCACAGACTCCTCTTGGGACCTTTTGAGGGGGTTCCCCGGGCAGAAGGCTCACAGCTTTTGTGCAGCATAAATCTACTGCAGCACTACCGACTATGGCAGGGGACAGACATTGTACAGGGGTGAGGGAATGACCTGAGCTGGAAATGCCCCGGTTTAGAATGGGGCCTGGTACGGGTCCCTCGTGGCATTTCCTGAAATCGGGTTCCCTTCTTTATCAAACTTAGAGTGACACTGACTAGCCCAGTGTTACCCTCTTTTACATTTTGCACATATTTCAGGTTCAACAGTTTTCTTTTTTCCCCTATCTGGTGGCCTGACTCGCTGATTTTTTTCTACATTCTTTTTTAGTATGACCATGCTTCCCACAGTTAAAACAAGCTCCAGGAAATGGAGTATTTCCTTTATCCACTCTCAGTCCTGCCATTGCCTGTGCCAATGAGGTAGCTTTATGCAGAGTACTTCCGATACCATCACAGGCCTTGATATAATCAACTAAATGTGCTTTCCCTCTGATAGGTCGCAGAGCAGCCTGGCAATCGGGATTAGCACTGTGGAAAGCTAATAACTGCAACACTATATCCTGAGCAGCAGAATCCGTAATCATCTTTTTAAGAGACTCCTGTAACGGACCTATAAAATCAACATATGGTTCTCTGGGTTCCTGTTTTATAGCACTAAAGGAAGGGTATTTTTCCCCACCTGAAGTGATTTTTTCCCAAGCTCTAATGCACACTCCTTTCAGCTGTTCTATGGCATCATCCTGTATGACCAGTTGTGCATCTAAACCAGCCCAGCCGCCAACCCCCAAAAGTCGGTCTGCAGTTACATTAATTTGAGGTTGGGCCTGAGCATTGCAAGCAGCCTGAATGGAAGCTTCATCTGCCCACCAAGTTTTAAATCGTAAGAACTGAGGAGGAGTTAGACAAGCTCAAGTAAGAGCGTCTCAGTCAGTAGGTATCATTCAACTGGAAACAGTAATATTCTTTAACAGTCCCATTACAAAAGGAGAACCTGGTCCATACTGACTTATTTTTTGTTTTAATTCTTTGAGTAATTTAAAAGGAAAAGGCTCAAATGTAGCTGTAATATTTCCCTGTTGATCTGAGGGGTGTATTCTAACAGGGAACTGCCAAGCCTCTAAATCACCCTCTCATCTAGCTTGCTGAATTCCTGCCTGAATAGAAGTAAGAGCCATCACTCAAGGTGCTGCTCAGTCACGGGGGCAACTACTTTTCGCCCAGTGTCCTCTGGAAAAGAAAGATCGGGGGGGTCATTTTCTTCAAAACAATAATGAGGGGGTGCAGAAGGGTAGGGATGAACCTCTCCTTCCTTTGCCGCTTTAGCTTCAGCGGCACATAAACATGCTTTGTAACCTCTTCTGTTACTTCGCTATACTCTTGTTCCTCCTCGTCATCAGTGTGAAAAAGTTCCACGGTGGAACGAACCGGACCCCAAACTTGCCCCATTGTTACCCTAACGCTTCCAAACTTCCCTTCTTACTCACCACGGGAATTGTTTTAAGAGTACTTGGGTGTCCTCCAGCTAGTTTTCCATTCCAACCGTCACTCCGGCGACCCTTCGACGTGGATTTGAGCCCCCACGAATGGATGCCACTTGCTGACACCAGCTTGGTCAGGGAGACCCTAAGCCAGTGGCACTAGAGAAATTAAAGACACACACATGGCTGGGCGCGGTGGCTCACGCCTGTAATCCCAGCACTTTGGGAGGCTGAGACGGGCGGATTACGAGGTCAGGAGATCGAGACCATCCTGGCTAACACAATGAAACCCGTCTCTACTAAAAATACAAAAAATTAGCCGGGCGTGGTGGTGGGTGCCTGTAGTCCCAGCTAGTCAGGAGGCTGAGGCAGGAGAATGGTGTGAACCCAGGAGGTGGAGCTTGCAGTGAGCCGAGATCGCACCACCGCACTCCAGCCTGGGTGACAGAGCAAGCCGCCATCTCAAAAAAAAAAAAAAAAAGACACACACACAGAAATATAGAGGTGTGAAGTGGGGAATCAGGGGTCTCACAGCCTTCAGAGCTGAGAGCCCTAAACACAGATTTACCCACATATTGATTAACAGCAAACCAGTCATTAGCATTTTCTATAGTTATTAAATTAACTAAAAGTATTCCTCATGGGAAATGAAGGGGTGGGCCAAATTAATTGCAGCAGGAGCATGCCCTTAAGACACAGATCGCTCATGCTTTTGTTTGTGACTTAAGAATGCCTTTAAGCAGTATTCCACCCTGAGCAGGCCAGGTGTTCCTTGCCCTCATTCCTGTAAACCCACAATCTTCCTGCTTGGGCGTTAGGGCCATTATGGACATGTCATAGTGCTGCAGAGATTTTATTTATGGCCAATTTTGGGGCCAGTTTATGGCCAGATTTTGGGGGGCCTGCTCCCAACAATTATGTCTTACAGAAGGGAAGAAATGACCGCTGTGGACCTTTTCAGACCCATCCAGTGCAAGTGTCTACCCAGAACAAGAGATATTTTAGTTTCCTGACTTGGGGCATGTGAGTAAAGTCAATTTGCCAGTCCTGGGCAGGGGCAAATCCCTGAGCTTGATGTGTAGGGAAGGGAGGGGGCATGAACAATCCCTGAGGATTAGTAGAATAGCAGATGGAACACTGAGAAGTGATTTCCTTGAGGATAGATTTCCACGATGGAAAGGAAATGAGAGGTTCTAAGAGGCAGACTAGCAGCTTGTAACCTACGTGGAAGAGGTTATGAAATGACGACAGAATAGAATGGGCCTGTGAGGCTGGAAGGAGATATGTTCCTTGGTCCAAGAACCGTTTGCCTTGTGTGGGAAGAGATTCATAGCTGGAAGTTTCAGTGGGGGAGTAGGTGGGAGTAACCAGAAGGGAAGGAGAAAAACTGCCGTGAGGAATAGAAGTTGGAATGCTAGCTGCTTTTTTAGCTACCTTATCAGCATAAGCATTGCCCTGAACGATGGGATCTGATGCATTTTGATGGCCCTTGCAGTGAATGACTCCAGCTTCCTTTGGAAGTAAAGTGGCCTTGAGAAGAGTTTTTATTAAAGAGGAATTAATGATGGAGGACCCTTGTGTAGTGAGGAAACCTCTTTCAGCCCATATAACAGCATGGTGGTGCAGGATATGGAAGGCATATTTACAGTCAGTATAAATATTGATGCATAGTCCCTTTGCAAGAGTTGGGGCCTGAGTTAAGGCAATGAATTTGGCTTGCTGAGAGGTAGTGGAAGGGGCAGAGCAGTAGCCTCAATGATAGATGTGGAAGATACTATAGCAGAGCCTGCCTTTGCTGGTGAGTGGTGATTAGACCTGGTGGAGCTGCCATCAATAAACCAAGTATGATCAGGGTGAGAAACAGGAAAGAAGGAAATGTGGGGAAATGGAGTGATTGTCAGGTGGATCAGAGAGATACAGTCATGGGGGTCAGGTGTGGTATCAGGAATAATGCTGGAGGCTGGATTGAAGTCTGGGCCAGGAACAATGGTAATTGTGAGAGACTCAACAAAGAGTGAGTACAGCTGAAGGAGCCGGGGAGCAGAAAGTATATGCGTCAGGTGTGAGGGAGAAAATAGATTTTGGAAGTTACGAGAACTGTAGAGAGTGAGTTGAGCGTAGTTTGTGATTTTGAGGGCCTCTAAAAGTATGAGGGCGGCAGCAGCTGCCGCATGGAGACGTGAGGGCTAGGCTAAAAGAGTAAGGTCAAGTTGTTTGGACAAAAAGTCTACAGGGCACGGTCCTGGTCCTTGTGTAAGAATTCTGACTGCACAAGCCTGCACTCTGGCTGTGTGTAATGAAAGAAGGGTTGGGATGAGTCAGGGAGAGCTAGTGTGGGAGCAGTCTCTAAAGCTGTCTTCAAGGAATGGAAAGAGGAGTGGGGAAAGGATTTAGGATCTATGAGATCAGCTAGGTTTCCTTTTGTGAGTTTATATAATGATTTTTTTAGGATGGCAAAACCAGGTATCCAAAGGCAAAAGTGTTCAACCATGCCCAGGAAGGAAAGGAGTTGTTGTTTTGTAGAAGGGGTTGGGGTTTGAGAGATCAGTTGGACACAGTCGGCAGGGAGAGCACACGTGTTTTCACGAAGAATTATGCCAAGGTAGGTAATGGATGAAGAAGCAGTTTGAGGTTTGGAGGGGGATACAAGATATTCTTTTAAGAATAGATGTTGGAGGAGCAGGAGGGTGTCCTGTTGGGAAGATTTGTAGGAGGGGCTATAATGTAGAAGGTCATCAAAATATTTAATAAGGTGAGAAGCAGATGGATGGAAAGAAAGTGAATTATAAGAAAGGTCTTGACTGAAGTAATAGGGGCTGTCTGTTAAGCCTTACGGCAGTACAGTCCAGGTAAATTGCTGAGACTGATGGGTGTCCGGGTCAGTCTAAGTGAAAGTGAAGAGAAGCTGGGATGAAGAGTGCAAAGGAATAGTAAAGAAAGAATGTTTGAGATCCAGAACAGAATAATGGGTTGTGGAGGGGTTGTGGAGGGAGGTACTGAGGATAGGAGAGTATACGGGTTTGGCACCATGGGGTGGATAAGTAAAATAATTTGTTTTTTTTTTTTTTTTGTTTTTTTTTGGGACGGAGTCTCGCTGTCACCCAGGCTGGAGTGCAGTGGCCGGATCTCAGCTCACTGCAACCTCTGCCTCCCAGGTTCACGTCATTCTCCGCCTCAGCCTCCTGAGTAGCTGGGACTATAGGCGCCCACCACGTCGCCCGGCTAGTTTTTTGTATTTTTTAGTAGAGACGGGGTTTCACCGTGTTAGCCAGGATGGTCTTGATCTCCTGACCTCGTGATCCGCCCGTCTCGGCCTCCCAAAGTGCTGGGATTACAGGCTTGAGCCACCGTGCCCGGCCAAGTAAAATAATTTGATTGATAAGGCACAGATCCTGAAGTAACTTGTAAGACTTGTTCGGTTTTTGCACAGGTAAAATAGGGGAATTGTAAGGAAAATTTATAGGCTTTAAGAGCCCATGTTTTAACAGGTGGGTGATAGCAGGCTTTAACCTTTCCAAAGCATGCTGTGGGATGGGATATTGGCATTGAGCAGGGTAAGGATGATTAGGTTTTAATGGGACGATAAGGGGTGCATGATCAGTCACCAAGGAGGGAGTAGAGGTGTCCTATACTTGTGGATTAAGGTGGGGAGATACAAGGGAAGGATGTGAAGGAGACTTTGAACTGGGGCAAACAGTGGCAATGAGGTGTAGCTGTAGCCTAGGAAAAGTCAGAGAAGCAGATAATTTAGTTAAAATGCTTTGACCTAATAAGGGAATTGGGCAGGTGGGGATAACTAAAAAGGAGTGCGTAAAATAATTTTGTCTAAGTTGGCACCAGATTTGGGGAGTCTCAAGAGGTCTAGAAGGCTGGCCATCAATACCCACAACAGTTATGGAGGCAAAAGAAACAGGTCCTTGAAAATAAGGTAACGTGGAGTGAGTAGCCTCCATGTTGATTAAGTAGGGGACGGACTTACCCTCCACTGTGACAGTTACCTGAAGCTCGGCGTCCGTGATGGTCTAGAGGGCTTTCGAGGTGATCAGGCAGCGTCAGTCTTCAGTCACTAAGCAGAGAAGATCTGGGAAAGAGTCAGTCAGAGAGCCTTGGGCCAGAGTTCCAGGGGCTCTGGGTGCCAGGTGAATTAGACAGTCCAATTTCCAGTGGGGTCCCACACAGATGGGGCACAGCTTAGGAGGAATCCTGGGCTACGAGCATTCCTTGGCCCAGTGGCCAGAATCCTGGCACTTGAAGCAAGATCCTGGGGGAGGTGGTCCTGGAGGAGTGCCTGGCCACTGTGGTTCAGGCGTTTGGAAGTTCTCATGTGCTGGAGACGTGACTAGCGTTTCTCTCACAGTGGAGGCAGGAAACTGCAACTCAGAAATATGTTGCTACTTGGTTGCCTCTACTCTATTATTGTATACCTTGAAGGCGAGGTTAATTAAGTCCTGTTGTAGAGTTTGAGGGTTGGAATCTAATTTTTGGAGCTTTTTCTAATGTCGGGAGCAGGTTGGGTAATAAAACCCATATTAAGAATAAGATGGCCTTTTGACCTTTCAGGGTCTAGGGCTTAAAGCGTCTCAGGGTTGCTGCCAAACAAGCCATGAACTGGGCTGGGTTTTCATATTTGATGAAAAATAATCTAAACGCTAGCTGATTTGGGAGAGGTCAATTAAAGAAAAAGGAGCATTAACCTTGGCTATGCCTTCAGCTCCAGCCACCTCTTTAAGAGGAAATTGTTGGGCAGGTGGGGGAGGGCTAGTTGTTGAACAAAACTGTAAGCCAACCAGGTGTGAAGAGAGGAGGTGATAAAAGGATTATAGGGTGAGGAAGAATTGGGACCTGGCTCGGCCTGGCGAGGAGCAGCCTGGGGAGGAGGGGTGAGGTCAGATGGGTCTGTAGAAAAGGAGGATTCAAAGGACTCAGAGCTTGGGGTGGAGACTGAACGAACAGACAGGAGAGAAAGAAGAAAGATTTGGGACAAGTCGCACTGGGAGCAGGGACTAGGGAGGGACCAATGTGTAAAAGAATGCCTGGACATCAAGCACCTCAGACCCATTTGCCCATTTTTTCGACAAAAATCATCCAGGTCTCATAAAATGGAGAAATCGAAAGTGCCGTTTTCTGGCTATTTAGAACCATTATCGAGTTTGTACTGGGGCCAAGCGGTGTCGCAGAAAAAAATAAGACGCTTAGGTTTTAGGTCAGGCGAGAGTTGAAGAGGTTTTAAGTTTTTGAGAACACAGGCTAAGGGAGAAGAAGGGGTAATGGAGGGTGGAAGGTTACCCATAGTGAAGGAGGCAAGCCCAGAGAAAAGAGAGGGTAGAGACTCGGAGAAGGGGGGTGGTGAGCAGCCCTGGGCTCCAGTGTGGGTGAGCAGCCAAAGCAGGCGTCCCTGCAATTGACTCGCCACCAAGTCAATGTGAGTGAATGACCAAGGCAGGCGTATCCGCAGTGATCAGACACCGATGGAGTGTGAGTGAATAATCAGGCAGGCGCCCCCCAGTGGTTAAACACCAAGCGAAGACTGTCTTCCCGAGTCTGGGACCAGCGCCAGAGTTTTGGGTCCATGGATAAAATGTGTCTCCTTTGTCTCTACTAGAGAGGAAAGAGAACTGGAATTGGAAGAGCAGGGAGACTGAAGGGTAGTGAGAGAGGCCGGAGAAGAGAGTGAAAAGACCGCTTACCCGATTTGAAATTGGTGAGATGTTCCTTGGGCTGGTTGGTCTGAGGACCGGAGGTCGTAGGTGGATCTCCTCATGGAGTGAGGGTGAGGACAGGGGACTGGTCTCCCGAAGGAGTCCTCGTGTCCTGTGTCTTCGGTACCAAATGTCATGTGCATCCGTGTGAAGAGACCACCAAACAGGCCTTGTGTGAGCAACAAGACTGTTTATTTCACCTGGGTGCAGGCGGGCTGAGTCCGAAAAGAGAGTCAGCGAAGGGAGATGGGGTGGGGCCGTTCGTTATAGGATTTGGGTAGGTAGTGGAAAATTACAGTCCAAGGGTGTTGTTCTCCAGCAGGCAGGGGCAGGGGTCACAAGGTGCTCAGTGGGGAAGCTTCTGAGCCAGGAGAAGGAATTTCACAAGGTAATGTCATTAGTTAAGGCAGGAACCAGCCATTTTCACTTATTTTGTGATTCTTCAGTTGCTTCAGGCCATCTGGATATATATGTGCAGGTCACAGGGGATATGATGGCTCAGCTTGGGCTCAGAGGCCTGACACATGCCTGGCTAATTTTTGCATTTTTAGTAGAGACAGGGCTTCACCATGTTGACCAGGCTGGTCTCGAATTCCTGACCTCAGGTGATCCACCTGTCTCGGCCTCCCAAAGTGCTGGGATTACAGGCGTGAGGCACCATGCCCAGCTTCAGGTGTTTCTTTGCAGCCATGCAAAAATAGTCTCACAGTCCCCATTTGAAATTCTGAAACTTGGGTCTTACAGTCATGGGTTGGTTAGGCACTCCCACCATTTCAGTGGTTTTGTTCCTCTGAGGAAGGGGACAGTTACATGTGATGGGGTTGAGAACAGAGAAGACAGCTCTGGTGTCAGTGAGGGCAGGAGTCTCTTCACTCAGCAGTGTGCCCACTCCTAATGGGAGACAAAGGAGAAATAGAAATGCCCCCTTAGCCTCCCCAGAGCAGCTCTATTTCTCTTGGGTGGTTTGTCTCTCCTGTTGCAATTTAAGTTGTTTGCAATCTTTTTAAAGGTGACTTTGTTTCTTGCAAGAGAAGCAGACCCCTCTGTGATCATGTGGGCTTATCTGCCTCTTCTTAAGAGGTTAGGTCTGGCCAGTCAGCTGCTAGAGCTGCCTGAGATGAACGAAGCAGGTTGACCAGCAGATCTGCAAGAGTGTTCTGGGATTTGCTGAGCCTCTTCCTCTGGTGGAGGAGGGGTAGGAGAGATGGTAACCAGAGCGTGGAAGGCCTAACAAAAGTGGATGTAGAGGTGTGGGAGGAGGCAACAGCAGAGCAGTGGGAGGAGAAAGAGAAGACATTTTCAAGGTTTTCTTTAGTTGTGAAATCGTTTCTGACAATTTTTACTTATCTCCTAGAGGGAAGCCATTTTTTCCATACCCCTCTTAGAAGCTTCTACCTACCATTAAAATAGGCCTGTTGTTCAATTTGTCTGGTTCTAAAACCTGATAATCATGTGCACAAACATATTAACTTAGAAATTTCCAAAGACCCCGATTTTGGTCATTGCAATTTGGGGTCATCCTGAGTCATGTGGATGCATCTACCTGGGTGTCCACAGCATGGCGCTGTACAGGGGTGACGCACAAACCCAATTGGTGCTTCCAAGGGGGGCTGCCCCTTAAAGGAAAGCTCAGTTTTTGACGACCATTTTCCCATACTTTTAGAAATTCCTTCTCAAAAGTGATCAAGGCTGGGACAGAGTTTCAAGTGTGCTGCTTGCGAGTGTCACTCCCTGGGGTCCTAGTGAGCCGTGATTGACTGTCTTATGTGTCTCAGAATCCCTGGTCCCCTTGCAGTGGTAGAGTGCTGAAGGCGCCAGGTGACCAGCCGTGATGTGCACCTTCCAGCTGGGGTCTGTGCTGCAGGGAGGCCCTCTCAGACTGCGACACACCATGGACAAACCTCCCAACACCCCCATAAAATCTCTAGTCCCCTACAGCATCCAGCTGGGTTTGGAGGGAGCAAGTGTCTCTTAACTTCCAGGTGAGAGAACTCACCCTCATGCACCCTTTGGCTTGAAACTAGCAGAAATTGGTCACAATTGAAAAGACAAGTCCAAATTACTAGCAATACGAAACAGCTACAATTTTAAAATCATGCTATGTAATTTTAGGTCAAAAAAAGTGAAATCACCAGTGCTAGTGAAACCACCTTTGAAAAAATATAACAATGAGAAAATTACGACAGTGAAAGAGATCTGACCTAACCACCTCCATCCTGCTTTTAACCTCCAAGCTGCCCTTGTTCATTCCTGGGTGTGGGCCAAAGGAGGAAGGAAGGAATTTAGAGTTTAACGTTGAAGCAAACATGGTAACAGTCTCTCCCCAAAGCAAACCCTTTCCTTGCCTGGGGATCGAACTCTCTTCTTGCCTTTGTAAAACTAACAAATGAGCCACAAGATGAGAACTTTTGGCACAGGAGTCATGCAGCCAGAGGCCACAAGATTCCTGACCTCCCCAGTTGCTCCCATAGATAACATTACTATTATGAAACCTAAGGTTAGCGTTTGAGGTGTTTTTCAGACCCTGCATTCTGATGGTTCAGCTGATGCTACACTGACTGGTGAACTGGCTCATCTTATCTTGTGATCTCCACTGAAGAACCAACTCAGCCCAAGAGGGCAGCTTTGACTCCTGGTGATTTCATCCCCGACCCAAGCAGTCAGCACTCCCACTTCCCTATCCTCCTGCCCGCCAAACTATCTTTAAAAAATCCTAGACTTTGCATTTTCAGGGAGGCTGATTTGAGTAGTAATAAAACTTTAGTTCCTGTTTAGCCGGTGATAACATGTGTTAAACTCTTTTATTTATTTATTTATTTATTTATTTATTTATTTATTTACGAGACGGAGTTTCACTCTTGTTGCCCAGGCTGGAGTGCAATGGCACAATCTCAGATCATGACAACCTCCACCTCCCGAGTTCAAGCGATTCTCCTGCCTTAGCCTCCCAAGTAGCTGGGATTACAGGCAAGCACCACCACGCCTGGTTAATTTTGTATTTTTGATAGAGATGGGGTTTCTCCATGTTGGTCAGGCTGGTCTCAAACTCCCGACCTCAGGTTATCTGCCCACCTCAGCCTCCCAAAGTACTGGAATTACAGGCATGAGCCACTGCGTCCGGCCTTAAACTCTTTCTTTCTCTATTGCAATTCCCTGACTTGATAAATTGGCTCCCTCTGAGCAGTGGCAAGAGGAACCCACTGAGCAGTTATACTAGGACTCCAACGCTGTAACCCAAAACCCCTGCCACGAGGCCGAGGAGAAGACAGACATTCTCTGCAGAGCTGTTGCCTAAATTTCCTGTCCAGAGACAGAGACAGAAGCCCTCACTCTTGCAGGAAAGAAAGGGTTTGGAAAACAGCCCAAATAAAATTTCGGCCTCTTCACAACAGCCAAAATTTGGAAGCAACCTACATGTCCATCAACAGAAGTACTTACACACAGTAGAGTACTATTCAGCCATAAAAAAGAATGAGATCCAGTCATTTGCAAAAACATGGATGGACTAGAGGTCATTACGATAAATGAAATAAGCCAGTCTCAGAAAGACAAACATCGCATGTTCTCATTTATTTGTGGGATCTAAAAGTCAAAACAATTGAACTCGTAGAGACAGAAAGTAGAAGGATGATTACCAGAGGCTGAGAAGGGGAGTGGGAGGGTGAAGGGGAGGTGGGTTCGTGAACACAAAACAAACTGTTAGAAACAATGAATAAGACCTAGGATTTGATAGCACAAAAGGGGGACTATAGTCAATAATAATTTAATTTTACATTTTAAAAGAACTAAAAGATTATAATTGGATTGTTTGTAACATAAAGGATAAATGCTTGTGGGGTGGATACCCCATTTCCACGATGAAATGATTACGTGTTGCATTTATGGGGGACATCTTTTGTTCCCCATAAATATATACACATATATGCACAAAAAATTAAAATTAAAACTTAGAAAAAGATGTAGACCTCAACCAAAAGAAGGCAGGTCTGAATTCAGGACTCAACCTTTGCACCCAAGGAAACCTCTGGAGTCAGAGGAACACAGAGGGTTTATACTGGGTCGGATTGTTGAGTCTGAAAGGGGATGCCAGGTGGCTGCAGGGGAGGAATAGCGCTGAATCCTCTGGACAACACCAGAAATGCCAACCAAAATTAAGAAACTGAGGCGCCAGGCACGGTGGCTCACGCTTGTAATCCCAGCACTTTGGGAGGCTGAGGCGGGTGGATCATCTGAAGCAGGAGTTCGAGACCAGCCTGGCCAACATGGTGAAACCCCGTCTCTACTAAAAATACAAAAATTAACCAGGCATGGTAGTGGGTGCCTATAATCCCAGCTACTCGGCAGGCTGAGGCAGGAGAATCGCTTGAACCTGGGGGGCGGAGGTTGCAGTGAGTCATTGCACTCCAGCCTGGGTGACAGAGTGAAACTCTGTCAAGAAAGAAAAGAAAGAAAGAAGGAAAGAAGAAAGGAAAGAAGGAAAGAAGGAAGGAAGGAAAGAAAGAAAGAAAAGGAAGGAAGGAAGGAAGGAAGGAAGGAAGGAAGGAAGGAAGGAGGGAAGGAGGGAAGGAGGGAAGGAGGGAAGGAAGGAAGGAAGGAAGGAAAGAAACTGAGGCAAAACTAATATAAGTAGAGCATTTACTTGAGCTAAGGTTAAGGACTGCAGTCCAGAGACATAGATTCAAGTCACCCTGAATATAAGCTCTGATTAGCCACAGACACAATTGTGGTTTTGGGGGGGTTTTTTGTTTGTTTTTTAGAGACAGGGTCTTGCTCTGTTGCCCAGGCTGGAGTGCAGCGGTGAGATCATATCTCACTGCAGCCTGAAACTCCTGGGCTCAAGTGATCCTCCCACCTCAGCCTTTAGTCCCAGCCTTTGAGTAGCTAGAACCATGGACTATGGTGCATACCACTATGCCTGGCTTTTTTTTTTTTTTAATAGAGATAGGGCCTCACTCTGTTATGCAGGCTAGAGGGCAGTGGTATGATCACAGCTCACTGCAGCCTTGAACTGCTGGCCTCAAGCCCTCCTCCCAATCCTTGGCCTCACAAAGCACCGGGATTACATGTGCGAGCCACCAAACCCAGCCACAAGTCAGTTTCTAAAGGAAAAATGGGGCAGTTCCTAAGTTGTTTACCAAAAATTTTTATTGTTTCATTAAAATAACATAACCTGGTGATTTATTATACATGGTTCTTTGTATCACAAATTCCAGAAGCATGAAGATAATGGGTGAGGCTCACATTGTGCAACTTGTAGTAATATTTTAGGTAATTTATTAGTCAGCCTGGAAACTACAGAGAAGGAAAGAAAAAAACAAAGTCCTTAAACAATTACCCCTGGGCATGGCTGCGGGGCTGTGACCAAAGTCCTGTGATCCTGTCCCTCTGGACCTGATGCATTTTGCAGACTCCCCGTTCCTCAAGCTGTTCTGAGCTGCTTTTCTTTATCAGTTGACAAGGATGCGCACACCATGTACTCTCTGCGTCTGGCTTATTCACTCACAATTAAACTTATTCACTCACATGTTGGAAGTTGCCAGGCTGTAGGGTTTGGGTAGGTTCCGCTTTAGTAGACACTGCCAAACAGTTTCCCCAGGTGTTTGTACAAAAGGCACTCCCAGCTGGGCGCGGTGGCTCACTCCTGTAATCCCGGCACTTTGGGAGGCCAAGGCGGGCTGATCATGAGGTCAGGAGATCGAGACCATCCTGGCTAACACGGTGAAACTCCGTCTCCACTGAAAATACAAAAAATTAGCCAGGCGTGGGGGCGGGCACCTGTAGTCCCAGCTATTGAGAGGCTGAGGCAGGAGAATGGCGTGAACCCAGGAGGAGGAGTTTGCAGTGAGCCAAGATTGTGCCACTGCACTCCAGCCTGGGCGATAGAGCGAGATTCCATACCAAAAAAAAAAAAAAAAAGTTGAGTGTGGTGGCACGCACCTGTAGTCCCAGCTACTCGGGAGGCTGAGGCAGAAGAATCGCTAGAACCCAGGAGGTGGAGATTACAGTGAGCCAGCATCGCGCCACTGCACTCCAGCCTTGTGACAGAGCGAGACTCTGTTTCAAACAAACAAGTGCACTCCCACCAGCAAAGTGAGACGCCTCTGGGTGCTGGGTATCCTGGTGAACACGGTATTCTCAGTTGCTCAGCTGGTGGTGGGTGCATGATTGTGTCACTGCTTTGTAGATTTGAGGCTGCTGGGGATAGCATTTGACATCCAAGACCTGTCCAAGGAGAGGAATCTAGTAAGAAGTCTCAGAAAGTTTCAAACTCTGTATTTTCACTCAGTTTTCGAAGACATGTTAATTAACTGTCAATCACACTGCAGTCTGACAGAGCTGGGCTCCCTCTATTTCTATATGCAATTAAGTTACCCAGGAAACACTTTATCCTTTTTAAAAACTTTGATAAATAGGTTATATTTAGAACTACATGGAAATTAAAATGTTATTGCTGTATGCAATGCTATAAATGAGATAAAACATGCAAATCTGATGGAATTCTGTGCCAAATGGCTAAATAGTCTTTCTTTTTTTTTTCCACTCCCCTGCCCCCGAGACAAAATCTTGCTCTGTGGCCCCGGCTGGAGTATAGTGGTGCAATCTCGAGTGACCACAACCTCCACCTCCTGGGTTCAAGCAATTCTCCTGCCTTAGCCTCCCAAGTAGCTGGGACTACAGGTGCCCACCACCATGCCGGGCTAACTTTTGTATTTTTAGTAGAGACAGGCTTTCACCATGTTGGCCAGGCTGGTCTTGAACTCCTGACCTCAGGCAATCCACCTCCCAAAGTGCTGGGATTGCAGGAATGAGCCACCATGCCCGGCCAAGATACATATATATATTTGCCCTCACTGGACTATGGAGGATTCACTACCAGACCGGGAAGCAACAGCCTGGGCTCCAGAGTTGGCCACCCATCTGTGCACAGACGAGGAGAGGTCTCATGAAGCTTTGACGTGGTCTGGGATCCTAGCTCTTTTTGTAACAAGTTGTTTGGCGTGATGCCCAGTCATGAGGGGCCTTTGTGACTGGGCTCAAGGAACACAAAAGGGTCAACTTGTTTTTGCAATTTTCTATTGTTTTTCAATAACTAATGTATAGGAATAGATTGAATTAGAGATTTCTCCAAAACAGTGCTGGATAAACGCCTCAAGGGGCTCACACAACCCATTCTGGGACTTGGTGACCATTGTTTGTGTCCATGTTCAATTGAGTTCAAATTTAACGTTTAACTTTTCCTCCACACTTGCCTCTAACCTCCAAGTTGTCCTTGTTCATTTCTGGGCATAGGCCAAGTTAACTTTAGGAGGAATTCAGTTTATATTTTAACACTGAAGCAAGGATGATAATAGCCCTTCCCAAAACTATCTCCTCTTCATTCAGGAACCAAAACCGTCTTTGTAAGACTAATGAAAGACCCCAAGTTTAGAATTGTGACTCAGGAGTCAGGTAGCCAGAGATCACAAGATTTGTAACCTCCCCAGTTGCTCCTATAGATAACATAATTGAAAAATGTAAGATTCGTGTCTGATGTATTTTTCAGACCCTGTATTCTGGTGGATCAGCTGGAGCCACCTGGATCAGTAGCCCATACCAAGAAGCTGGCTCATCTCGTCTTGTGATCTCACCCAAGAACTGACTCACTGCAAGAAGACAGCTTCAACCCCCTATGATTTTTATCTCTGACCCAACCAATTGGTATTCCCATTCCCTAGCCCCATACCCAGCAAATGATCCTTGAAAAACTCTAGGCTCCCAGCTTTCAGAGAGGCTGATTTGCATAATAAGCTCCAGTATACCACATGGCTAGCCCTGCCTTAATTAAACTTTCTCTACTGCACTACTACTGTCTTGGTAAATTGGCTGTTCTGTGCAGCTGGCAAAATTCCACTGGGCAATTACAGGCTCAGCTCATTCTCCATTATAACTTTGTTTAAAAATGGGCCAGGTGAGTGACTCACGTCTATAATCCCAGCACTTTGGGAGGCCAGGATGGGAGGATCACATGAGCCCAGGAGTTCGAGACCAGCCTGGGCAAATAGTGGAACCTCATCTCCACAAAATATTTTGTTAAAAATTAGCCAAGTGTGATGGCATACAACAGTTGTCCCAGTTACTCAGGAGAGTAAAGTGGGAGGATCACGTGAGCCCAGGAGGTCAAGGTTGCAGTGAGCCATGCCTGCATAGATGCACTCCAGCCTGAGTGACAAAGTGAGACCCTGCCTCAAAAAAAAAAAAAAAAATTATAAAAAAAGGTATAAAAATAACATCCGACTCTATGAATATACTAAAACCAGTGAATTGTACACTTTATATAAATGAAATAGCACCCAATTACAGGTGTTGTTTAAAAGGACACCTTTGGATCCTTTATAGGATGTCACCATTGGAGGATCTGGGGAGAATATAGGGCTCTATTATTTGCAATTTCCTGTGAGTCTGTAATTTTTCAAAATAGAAGTTTAAAACTGGATTAGATAATAACAAATCTCAGTATTTACTAACTCCAGTTGAATAATTGGGGAAGTCAGTCAAAATATTTAAAAGTCACCCTGACCCCATTTTCCAGCACATGCCCAAGGCCCTGGGTGCTGAGGGAGCCGTGGGGCCTCCTTCCCTGGGGTGGAGCCTTCTCTGTCCCTGGACTCCTGGCACAGACTCCCTCCAGGGACTGGACTGGGGTGGGCAGAGTCCTCACACTGTGCCCTCTCCCCACCCTGCCCACCCCAGCTCAGGGCCAGAATCCAGGGTTCCCGGGCTGGGTCCCACCCATGGTCATATCTCCCTGTGGCTCCTGGTCTCTACTGCACCCCCCACCTCGGCACTGGGTTGACCTTGGAAGGCCTCCTGGGTGCAGGGAGGGGCGGGACCCTTGCCCTTGCTCGCATGTGGTGGCATCCCCCTGGCAGCGGGAAGGGCCCTCCCCTGGCCACATCTGTGCAGGTTCCAATAACCGGTCACACCGGAGCATTTGGGCATAGCATTGAAAAAATACCCCAAGTTAATTTCCTGGGCCCAGCTCCTTTCCACTCTGGATTTCAGCCTCTTAGGAGAATAAGCCAGGAAAGTGGAATTGGGCTGCAGACACAGGAGTGGGAGAAAAGTGGATGGGAGGGTCCATGCAGTCAGACCAATACTCCCACTGAAACCAGATCATACGGTGGACTTAGTGTTTTAATCCTGTCTTTTTGGCCAGGCATGGTGTCTCCCATCTGTAATCCTGGCACTTTGGGAGGCTGAGGCATGTGGGTCGCTTGAGCCAGGAGTTCGAGATCAGCCTAGGCAACATAGCCAGACCCTGTCTCTCTAAAAAAAAAAAGTTTTTAATTAGCTGGGTGTGGTGGTGAACACCTGTAGCCTCAGCTACTGGGGAGGTTGAGGCAGGAAGATGGCTTGAGCCCAGGAGGTCAAGGCTACAGTGAGCCGTGGTCACACCACTGTACTCCAGCCTGGGCAACAAAGAGAGATTTTGTCTCAAAAAAAAAAATAAGTGTCTTTTAAAAAAACTGGAATGCTGGCAAGATAATCACCAGACCCAATGGAAGGGAAGCAGGACTCTGTGGGGTCAGCCAAGCAGGAAGACCCAGGAGAGTTTAGGGGGTGAATGAGAACACTGATTCCCATGGGAGGGAAGACAACACGACCTTTGGGTGCTGGAGTGGGCTATCTGCGGAAAATCCCCTCCACACTGCACTGGGTGTGCAAAGGGAGATCGTCCAGAAGCACATGCCTCCGGGGAGGGCGCCCGCATTGCACCCCTCAAAATATTGCAACCATTATGTGCAAGGACAAGGTGGGGCACAAAGGTAGCTAAGCACCAGAGACAGAAGCCAGGACCAAGAGGGGCTCCAGACCACAGAAACACACCCACTGGGCGGCAGAGCGGGAGACAGACTCTGTGCCCCGGTACTTCTATTCCGTGTCCTGGGTCTCACTTCACACCTTTCTTGCAGTTCATGTGCCTCTCACTGTGTCCACAATGATATTCTACATGTCCAGAAAGATTTTTTACTAATTATAGGGTTTTTTGTTTCTAGAACTCATATTTATTTATTTTTATTGGTACACAATAATTGTACATATTTATGGGGTACATGGGATGTTGTAATACATGCATACAATTTGTAATGATCAAATCAGGGTGTTAGGATATTCATCACCTCAAATATTTGTCATTTCTATGTGTTGGGAACATTTCAAATCTTCTCTTCTTTTTCTTTTTATTTTGAGATGGAGTCTTGCTCTGTCACCCAGACTAGAGTGCAGTGGTACAATCTCAGCTACTGCAACTTCCGCCTCCCAGGTTCAAGTGATTCCCCTGCCTCGGCTTCGCAAGTAGCTGGGACTACAAGTGCCCGCCACCACGCCCAGCTAATTTTTGTGTTTTTAGTGGAGACAGGGGTCTTGCCACACTGGCCGGACTGGTCTCAAACTCCTGACCTCAAGTGATCCACCCGCTTTGGCCTCCCAAAGTGCTGGGATTATAGGTGTGAACCATGTGGAGGAAAAGTTAAATATCAAATTTGAACTCAGTTGAACTTGAACACAAGCAATGGTTATGTGCCAGTAAACAGCCTCTGGGCATCTGCCTGGGAGCTAATAACCTATACTGTTTGTTCTGATAAGGTACATTTTCTACCTTAAGGCAAACAAACAACAGAATCTAGAGAATAGGCTAACCTTCCTGTGTTCCCTGAGTCCAGTCACAAAGGGCCCTCATGCCTGGGGCTCAGGCAAAAAAGGAATGCTACCGAAGGGCTAGGGTCCCAGACCCCACGGAAGCTCCGCCAGACCTCCTCTGTGCGCGGACGGGCGGCCGCCTCTGGATCCCAGGCTGTTGCTTCCTGGTCTGGTGATGCTTCCTCCATAGTCTGGTGGGTGCAAATATATACAGATACATCTTTTCTTGTCCCTTCCCCACTGTGATTTGCTTATTATATCTGTGTCGCCATATACTTGAGATGAAGGCTGTTTACCCTTAAAAGTATCGTGTGTGCCTTTTCTTCTCCCCTCGGGCATTTCCCACACAGAACTTTTTGGTATCACGAACAGGATTCAAAAACGAAAGTATGCCACTTTTCAGTGGCAGGCACTGGGCTGGAGGCTCGGAGACTTCCCACACACTGGGATGGGAACTCCCCCGTTCTCCCCCTTGGCCATTGAATGGTCCAGGGAAACTGGCTTTTGTGAAAATTGGGAATCAAGTGAGTGCATTTTGAACTGTTGGCTGTGTGTGAGATGCTGCAGGAAATTCTAGTTGATAAAGAGGACACCGAGGGAATTTCCTGGCATGAATGGTGCTTGCTTACTGCTTATAAGTTAATGTGTCAAGATAGGGACCTGTTGCTACAAGAGAAGGGTAAGCTGGAAAAGGAAAATGCTAACTTGACTTCCAGACTGGCCCTGGCCCAATGCCAGGCCCACGTGTTTACTGATGAGGCTCAACGCTGGTGATGCTTCCTCCATAGTCTGCTGGGTGTAAATATGTATATAAACATATCTTTTCTTCTCCCTTTCCCACTGCAATTTGTTTATTCCATCTGTGTTGCCATATACTTGGGATAAAGGCTGTTTACCCTTTATAATATTGTGTATCCTGCCCTTTCTTCTCCCCTCTGGCGTCTCCTGCTCGGAACAATGTCCGGAAGTATTTTTAGTAATTACAGTTGTTTTGTTTCTAGAATTCATATTTATTTTTGTTGGTACACAATAATTGTACACATTTATGGGGTACGTGGGATATTGTAATACATACATACAATTTGTAATGATCAAATCAGGGTTTAAGATATTCTCACCTCAAATATTTGCCATTTCTATGTGTTGGGAACATTTCATATCTTCTCTTCCAGCTTTTTTCTTTTTTCTTTTTTTTTTTTTTTTGTGAGTTGGAGTCTTGTTCTGTCTCACAGACCAGAGTGCAGTGGCGCGATCTCGGCTCACTGCAACCTTTGCCTCCTGGGTTCAAGTGATACTCTTGCCTCAGCCTCCCCAGTATCTGGGACTACAAGCGTGCCACTACCACCTGGCTAAGTTTTGTATGTTTAGTAGAGACGGGGTTCCACCATGTTGGCCAGGCTGGTCTCAAACTCCTGACCTCAAATGATCCACCCGACTCGGCCTCCCAAAGTGCTGGGATTACAGGTGTGAGCCGCAGTGCCTGGCCATCATCTAGCTATTTTGAAGTATACAAGAAATTATTTTTAACTATACTCACCCTACTGTGCTATCACACACTAGAACTTATTCCTTCTAACTGTATGTTTGTACTCATTAATCAATCTGTCTTCACCCCACCCTGCACCTTTCCCAGCTTCTGGTAACTATCTTCCTACTCTCTATCTCTATGAGATCCACTTTTAAAACTCCCACATATGAATAAAACATGCAATGTTTGTCTTTTTGTGCCTGGCTTATTTCAATTCACATAATAACCTCCAGTTCCATCCATGTTGCTGCAAATGACAACATTTTATTTTTTACAGGTAAATAGTATTGAAATTGTATACACATACACATATACATTCATTTGTTGCTGGACATATAGGTTGATTCCGTATCTTGGCCACTGTGAATAGTGCTGCAATAAACATGAGAGTGCAGGTATTCCTTAGATATACTGATCTCCTTTCTTTTGGATAAATATCCAGGAGTGGGATTGCTGGATCATATGGTAGTTCTATATTTAGCATTTTAAGAATTCTCCATTCTGTGTTTCATAATGGCATGCTAATGTACATTCCCACCAATGTTGTATAAGAGTTCTCTTTTCTCTGCCTCCTCGTCAGCACTTGTTTGTTGTCTTTTTGATAATAGCCATTCTAACCGAGGTGAGATGATATCTCATTGTGGTTTTAACTTGTACTTCCTGATGATTAGCAATGTTGAGCATGTTTTCACATACTTGAGGGCCATTTCTATGTCTTCTTTTGCTAAATGTCCATTCAGATCATTTGCCCATTTTTAATGTGATTATTTGTTTTTTGGCTGTTGAGTTGTTTGAATCCTTGTATCTTCTGGATATTAGTCTCTTGTCAGATGAATAGTCTGCCTTCATTATGTCGAGGTATATTCCCTCTACACTTAATTTGTTGAGAGTTTTTATCATGAAGGGATGTTGAATTTTATCACGTTTTTTCTGCATCTATTGAGATGGTGATAAAGTTTTTGTTCTTCATTCTGTTGAATGTGAACATCAATTTATTGTGATATATCACATTTATTGGTGTGTATATGTTGAACCATCCTTGCATCCCTGGAATAAATCCCACTTGATTATGGTATATTATCTTTTTGATGTGTTGTTGGATTCCGTTTGCTAGTATTTTCTGAAGATCTTTGCATCTATGTTTATCAGAGATATTGGCCTGTAATTTTCTCTTTCTTCTTTTGTCATGTCCTTGTCTTATTTTTGATATCAGGATAATTCTGGCTTCATAGAATGAGTTAGGAAGAATTCCTTCCTCTTCCATTTTTTTGGAATAGTTTGAGAAGAATTGATGTTAGCTGTTCTTTATAATTTTAGTAAAATTCAGCAGTAAAACCATTTGGTTCTCGACTTTTCTTTGTTGGAAGATGTTTTATTACTGATTCAATCTCATTACTCATTATTTGTCTGTTCAAGTTTTCTATTTCTTCCTGGTTCAGTCTTAGTAGGATATATATATTCAGGACTATTTCTTCTGGGTTTTCGAATTTGTTAGTGTATAATTGTTCATAACAGTCTCTAATGATCCTTTGTCTTTCTGCGTCTTCATTGTAATGTCTCCTTTGTCATTTCTGATTTTATTTGGGTCTTCTTTTTTTTTGTTAGCATAGCTAGTGGTGTATCAATTTGGCTTATATTTTTTTAAAACTAACTTTTTGTTTTGTTGATCTTTTGTATTGATTTTTCATCTTTATTTTGTTTAGTTCTGTTCTGATTTTATTTCTTTCCTTTGGTTGATTTTGGGTTTTATTTGATTTTGCTTTTCCAGTTCCTTGAGGTACATCATCAAGTTACTTATTTGAAATCTATTTTTTAATGTAGGCTTTTATTGCTATAAACTTTCCTCTTCACACTGCTTTTGCTCTGTCCCACAGGTTTTGGTATGTAGTGTTCCTATTTTCATTCGTTTTAAGACATTTTTGGATTTTTTATCTTAATTTCTTCATTGACCCAGTGGTCATTCAGGAGCATGGTGTGTAATTTACACGACTTTATATAGTTTCCAAAGTTCCTCTTGTTATTGATTTCTAGTTTTATTCCAATGTTGTCTGATAAGATATGTGATTGATTTCGACTTTTTAAAGTATTTTGAGGCTTGTCTGTGGCTTAACATATGGTCTATCCTGGAGAATGTTCCATGTGTTGATGAGAAGAATATATATTCTGCATATGTCAGGTAAAATGTTCTGCAGATGTCTGTTAGGTTCATTTGGTCGAAAGACAGTTTAAATCTAAATTTTTTTGGTTGATTTTCTGTCTAGATTATTTGTTCACACCTGAGAGTAGGGTGTTAAATTCCCTAATTATTATTGTATTGGAATCTATCTCTCCCTTTAGAATTAATAACATTTACTTTATATATCTGGGTGCTCCAGTGTTGGGTGCATATATATTAAGAATTGCTTTATCCTCTTGCTTAAACTGATCACTTTGTCATTATATAATGACCTTCTTTGCCTCTCTTTATAGTTTTTGACTTAAAGTATGATTTATCTGATATAAGTATAGCTATTCCTGCTCACTTTGGGGTTTCATTTGCATAGAATATGTTTGTTCATCTCTTCACTTTCAGTCTATATGTGTCTTCACAAGTGAAGTGAGTTTCTTGTAGGCAACACAGAGTTGGGTTCCGTTTTTTAATCCATTCGGCCAGTCTAGACATGTATATCTGTATTTTTTGAGATGGAGTTTCTCTCTGGTTACCCAGGCTGGAGTGCAGTGGCAGGATCTCAGCTCACAGCAACCTCCTCCTCCCAGGTTCAAGAGGTTCTCCTGCCTCAGCCTCCCAAATAGCTGGGATTACAGGTATCCACCACCATGCCTGGCTAATTTTTTTTTTTTTTTTCGTATTTTTAGTAGAGACAGGGTTTTGCCATGTTGGCCAAGCTAGTCTTGAACTCCTGGCCTCAGGTGATCTCCCTGTCTCAGCCTCTCAAAGTACTGGAATTACAGTCATGAGCCACTGCAACTGGCCCAGTCTATATTTTTTAAGTGGAATAGTGTTTTTTTAATGTACAGAGTCTCACTCTGTCACCCAGGCTAGAGTGCAGCGGCACAATCTCATCTCACTGCAACCTCCACCTCTTGGATTCAAGTAATTCTCGTGCCTTAGCCACCTGAGTAGCTTGGATTATATGAATATACCACAATGCCCGGCTAATTTTTGTAATTTAGTTGAGACAGGGTTTTGTCATGTTGGCCAGGCTGGTCACAAACTCTTGGCCTCCCAAACTGCTGGGATTACAGGCATCAGCCACCGCACTCAGCCTTAAGTGGAGAATTTAATCCATTTACTTTCAAGGTTATTATTGATGGGTGAGTACTCATGCCTGTTCTTTTGTTAACTGTTTTCTCATTGTTTTGTATATCCTTTCTTCCTCCCTTATTGTTTGTCATTGTCAGTTGGTGGTTTTTCATAGTTGAAACATTTGATTCCTTTCTCTTCTCATTTGTATATCTCTTTCTTATTTGCGTATTTCTCACTCTACCAGTGAGTTTTATAGGTTTCTGTGTTTTCTGATGATAGATATTTTATAGATGTTAAACTCCTTTAAGCATTTCTTATAGGACCAGTTGAGTGGCAATTAGTTCTCTCTGTTTTGCTCATCCGACAAAGACTTTACTTCTCCTTCATTTTTGAGGGACAGCTTTGCAGGCTGTACTATGCTTGACTACCAGGTTTTTCTTTCAGCATTTTGAATGTATCATCATGTTCCCAGCCTATGAGGTTTCTACTGGGAAATCCACTGTTAGTCTGATGAGGATTCCCTTATATGTGACTTGACACTTTACTCTTGCTGTTTTTAATATTCTCTCTCTCTCTCTCTCTCTCTCTCTCTGTCTCTCAATTTCTCTTTCTCTCACTCTTTTTGAGATAGGCTCTCACACTGTCACTCAGGCTGAAGTGCAGTGGTGTAATCATGGCTCACTGCAGCCTCAACTTCCTGGGCTCAAGTGATCCTCCTGCCTCAGCCTCCCACGTAGCTAGTACTACAGGTATGTGCCACCACACCCAACTGATTTTTTTTATTTTTGTAGAGATGGAACTTGCTCTGTTGCCCAGGCTGGTCTTGAACTCCTGGACTCAAGTTAATCTGCCACCTCAGCCTCCCAAAGTGTTGGGATTACAGGCATGAGCCCATGCCCAGCCTCTCTTTGTCATTGACATTTGACAGTTTGACCATAATGTGCCTTGAGGAAGAGCTTTTTGTTAAGTCTATTTGGGAATATTTGGGCTCCCTGTGTCTGGATGCCCATATCTCTTGTAAGATTCAGCTCTTATATCATTAAAAAGGTTTTCTACACTTTTGCCCATCTCTTCAGGAACTCCAAAAATTTGAATATTTGGCAACTTATGGTGTTTCATATGTCATATGGCCTTTCTTCTTATTTTTTACTGCTTTTCTTTTCTTTTTTGAGATAGGGTCTTGCTCTATCACCCAGGCTAGAGTGCAGTGGTGCAATCTGGGCTCACTGCAACCTTCATCTCCCAGGTGCAAGTGATCCTCCTGCCTCAGCCTCCCAAGTAGCTGGGACTACAGGCATGCACCACCACACCTGGCTAATTTTTTGTATTTTTTGTAGAAATGAGGTTTCGCCATGTTGCCCAGGCTGGTCTCACACTCCGGGGCTCAAGCAATCTATCCGTGTGGCCTCCCAAAGTGTTGAGATTACAGGCATGCAGCACTACACCCTCTTTTATTTTTTGTTTGACAAGGTTATTTCAAAAGCCGTGTTTTCAAGTTCCAAAATTATTTCTTCTGCTTGACCTAGTCTATTGTTGAAGCTCTTGATTGTATTTTCTTTATTTTATTCTTCAATCCTGGAACAGAATTCTTCAGTTCCAGGATTCCCATTTGGCACTTTTTAAGGGTAGCTATCTCTCTCTCTCTTTTTTTTTTTTTTTTCCCCACTTTTTTCATTTATATCACGAATTGTTTCCCTGGGTTTTTTTTGTTTGTTTGTCTGTTTTGAGATGGAGTCTGGCTCTGTCACCAGGTTGGAGTGCAGTGGCGTGATCTTGGTTCACTGTAACCTCTGCCTCCCCGGTTCCATGTGATCTTGGTTCACTGTAACCTCCGCCTCCCCGGTTCAAATGATTCTCCTGACTCAGCCTCCCGAGTAGCTGGGATTACAGGCATGCACCACCATGCCCAGCTAATTTTTGTGTTTTAGTAGAGACAGGGTTTCGCCATGTTGGCCAGGCTGGTCTCGAACTCCTGACCTCCAATGATCCACCCGCCTTGGCCTCCCAAAGTGCTGGGATTACAGGCATGAGCCACCACGCCTGGCCCCTGATTTATTTGTATTGTTTATCTTTGTTCTCTTGTATCTCACTGAGTTTATAAAGTTATTTTGAAGTTTTTTGAACATTTCATCATTTCTTTTTCTTTAAGATCTGTTCCTAGTGAAATATTGTGTTCCTTTGGAGGTGTCACATTTCCTTTCTCTGTGTGTGTTTCTTGTGTCCTTCTGTTGATATCTGTGCATCTGGTGTAATAGTCATTTCTTCTAGTTTTATGGATTGGCTTTTGTAGGGAAAGACATTTTCTTATAGATACACCGATAATGTTGGTTGGTGTTTTATTCTGTTCTCACATTGCTATAAAGAACTACCTGAGACTGGATAATTTATGAAGAGGTTTAATCAGCTCACGTTTCCACAGGCTGTCCAGGAAGCACAGCTGGGGAGGCCTCAGGAAACCTTCCATCATGGTGGAAGATGAAGGGGGAGCCGGCACATCCTTCATGGCTGGAGCAGGAGGAAGAGGGTGAAGGGGGAGGTGCCACACACTTTTTTTTTTTTTTTTTTTTTTTTTTTTTTGAGACGGAGTCTCGCTCTGTCGCCCAGGCTGGAGTGCAGTGGCCGGATCTCAGCTCACTGCAAGCTCCGCCTCCCGGGTTTACGCCATTCTCCTGCCTCAGCCTCCCCAGTAGCTGGGATTACAGGCGCCCGCCACCTCGCCCGGCTAGTTTTTTGCATTTTTTAGTCGAGACGGAGTTTCACCGTGTTAGCCAGGATGGTCTCGATCTCCTGACCTCGTGATCCGCCCGTCTCGGCCTCCCAAAGTGCTGGGATTACAGGCTTGAGCCACCGCGCCCGGCCTTCACTTTTAAACTCAAATCTTGTGAGAACTCAGTCACTATCATGAGAACATCAAGGGGGAAATCCGCCCCCTTGATCCAGTCACCTCTCCCCAGACCCCTCCTCCAACACTGGCAATTGCAATTTAACATGAGATGTGGGTGGGGACACAAATCCAAATCATTCCGTTCTGCCCCCAGCCCCTCCCAAATCTCATATCCTTCTCACACTGCAAAATAGATCATCCCTCTCCACAGTCCCTCAAGTCTTAACTCATTTCGGCATCAACTCAAAAGTCCATAGACCAAAGTCTCATCTGAGACAAGTCCCTTCCACCTATGAGCCTTTAAAATCAAAAACAAATTAGTTATTTCCAGGATACAATGGGGGTGCAAACATTGGCTAAATACTACCAATCCAAAAGGGAAAACTGGCCAAAACAAAGGGGCTACAGGCCCCAGGCAAGGGCAGTCATTAAATCTTAAATCTCCAAAATGATCTCCTTCAACCCCGTGTCTCTTGCCCGGATCACATCGACTCAAGGGGTGGACTCCGCCCTGCGGCTCTGCAGGATGCAGCCCCCACAGCTGTGGTGGCAGTGGGGAGCCAGGTGTGCTGATTCTCAGGCCCCTGCGTGGCATATGCAGGTTCTAATGGTGGTGGGTCCAGGTAGGCCAGTCCTTGGGCCTCCGGTTTGCTCAGGTGCCATCAGTGGGCAAGGCAGGTGGGCTCCTGGGCAGTGTGTGTGGCAACAATGGTGGCAGAAGTGATGGTGGGCCAACCCTGGAGCCATCAGTCAGCATTTAGCAGTCGGCTGCTTTTCCTTCCACCTCAATCATGGAAAATTCCCGATTCCTATAGAATTAAAGGAGAATTGCAAAGGGAATATCCAGCTAGCTAATGACAGAGCCTTCTGGGTATAGTTGTTTCCAGCTATGGGGTTTACACAAATAGAGATATGACCAAAAAAAAAAAAATTATCATCCACTTTAGAAAAAGTACTAAAGAGACCACAGAAAGCTTTGTGGAGGCTGTGGTTCAGACCTGTAATCCCAGCACTTTGGGAAGCTGAGGCAGATGGATAGCTTGAGCCCAGGGGTTCAAGACCAGCCTGGGCAACATGGCAGCGATATCCCCTCTCTACAAAAAATAAAAAAATTAGGGCTGGGCACGGTGGTTCACGCCTATAATCCCAGCACTTTGGGAGGCTGAGGCGGGTGGATGACAAGGTCAGGAGATCGATACCATCTTGGCCACCATGGTGAAACTCCGTCTCTACTAAAAATACAAAAAATTAGCTGGGTGTGGTGGCACATGCCTGTAGTCCCAGCTACCAGGGAGACTGGGGTAGGAGAATCGCTTGAACCTGGGAGGTGGAGGTTGCAGTGAGCCTACATCGCGCCACTGTACACCAGCCTGGCAACAGAGCGAGACTCTGTCTCAAAAAAAGAAAATTAACTGAGTGTGGTGGCACATGCCTGTAGTCCCCACTACTTGGGAGGCTGAGGTAGAGGATCACCTGAGCCCGAGAGATTGAGACTGCAGTGAGCAAGTTTGCACCACTGCACTCCAGCCTGGGTGACAAAATGAGACCCTGTCTCAAAAAATAAATAAATAAAAGCTTTGCAGCCCAACTAAAGTCTCTAAATTCCTTACTTTATATGGTTTTAGAAAAATGCTTAGGTTTTATATAGCTAATTGCTACAAGTGTAACTAAAACAAGAATGCAGTAGCTCAATATATAGAACTTACAGATAAGCCAATTTTGTAACCTTGTATTTTGGCTTTGATTTTTGGCTCTTACGTTGCTTAAAGTTTTTCAGGTTATTGAGTGTCTGCCTGCCTCCATTCCCATCTGGACTGAAATGTTTAATTGACTGCAAGTCTTTTGGCTGTAAGACCCTTGGCCATGGGGTTCCTCCGAGGGCCTGGATGGACCTGGGGCAGGAAGCCACGCCACCCTGGCAACGATACGGGGCAAAATTGAAGTTCAGCCACTGATGCTGCCTCTGGCAAATCTTGACCAAAGTGAGGAAAAGAGACATAAAAATTATATCCTAAGCCCCCAACCAACTGAACTGAGCCCTTCTTGGCCAAGGGAACCCGAGAGAGACCTTGAAAACTGAGTTCCGGGCCATGATGGGAACGCAGGTCAGACACAGGAGGGCAGGTCAGACACGCTACCCGTTCCCTCTCCAGCTGCCCTTAGGCTTTCTCCCGAGGGCTGGACAGAATCCAGCCTGGTCCACAGGCTCCATCCCGACATCAACCAGACTCTGACGCCGCCGCTTCCTTTTGCATTGTCAATACAACCTTTCCAACCAGCATGCCCTCCTGATAAGAGAGCACCGAACTCAGAGTGGTTCTGGCCAGTCTACAGAGGATGCACAGTGAGGGTTTTCTCTGCTTCCCCTTCTGACATCAGAGGCCCAAAAACTCCACCCTTGGATCATGCTAAAGCCACCATTTTTTGAACATGGGTCCTACAGAAAGGCATGAAGCTCAATTGTGTATGTTTCTATTTCTCCTCTCATAAATATTCATGGATCCTCCTAAAGCTTATTGAATATGTACATTTGGCCACCCTGGTCAATATAAATCCCTGTGTTACCATTCCTACCCTCCAAACATCTGTTTCTAGCTTCCAGCCGGAGGCTATGCTTCCCAGCCTGTCAGAATGGCCACCTTCAGGCTGCAACCCTTCAGGAGGAATAAAGCTATCCTTTCCAAACTAGAAACAAAAAATTACTTGTGGGAGTAATTTGAGTTTTGAGGGGGTTGTTCTGAGACGGAATCTCGCTCTTTCACCCAGGCCGGAATGCACTGGTGAGATCTCAACTCACTGGAACCTCCACCTCCCAGGTTCAAGCAATTCTCCTGTCTCAGCCTTCAGACTAGCTGGGATTACAGGCGTGCGCCACCATGCCCAGATAATTTTTGTATTTTTAGTAGAGACTGGGTTTCGCCATGTTGTCCAAGCTGGTCTCAAACTCCTAACCTCAAATGATTCACCCATCTCGGCCTCCTAAGTGCTGGGATTACAAGCATGAGCCACCACACCAGCCTCTTGTGTAATCTGACACCTCAAATAAAGAAACCTTCTGGCCAGGCGCGGTGGCTCAAGCCTGTAATCCCAGCACTTTGGCAGGCCGAGACGGGCGGATCACGAGGTCAGGAGATCGAGACCATCCTGGCTAACACAGTGAAACCCCGTCTCTACTAAAAACTATAAAAAACTAGCCGGGCGAGGTGGCGGCGCCTGTAGTCCCAGCTACCCGGGAGGCTGAGGCAGGAGAATGGTGTGAACCCGGGAGGCGGAGCTTGCAGTGAGCTGAGATCCGGCCACAGCACTCCAGCCTGGGTGACAGAGCGAGACTCCGTCTCAAAAAAAAAAAAAAAAAAAGAAACCTTCCTCCCAAAAGGCCCTGTTTACTACAGCATCATTGTCCAGGACCATTTTAAATAAAGTCTATGGCTTCAGTTTCTTCTTTTGTTTTGTTTTTGGATTGCTCACCTAATGTGAATTAGGATTGCAATTCTGCTGAGGGCCAGTGTTCCTGTGGTCACCCTCATTCTGTGGTGTGGTCCCAGCTCAGTGTGGGGAGTCACCTCTTAGCTGTCCTCCTCACACTGCCCTGGGCTTCTTTTTCTGTCCCCACTGCCCTGAGAAGCCATGAAAACCACAGTTGAAATTTCCCTGATTGGCAAAAGCTTCAGGGCAAAAGCCATTTCTTGCTGCTGCTTAGCTTTCCGGGTTCCTGCAATCCCTTCCATTTTGGTCTGGCAATTCCTTACTATCTCATCATCTATTATATAGATACATATATATATTTCTTTCTCTCTCTCTCTCTTTCTTTCTTAGTCTTACTCTGTCACCCAGGCCGGAGTGCAGTGGTGCGATCTCGGCTCACTGCAACCTCCGCCTCCTGGGTTCAAGTGATTATCCTGCCTCAGCCTCCTGAGTAGCTGGGATTATAGGCGCCTGCCACCGCGCCTGGCAAATTTTTTGTAGTTTTTAGTAGAGATGGGGTTTCACCTTGTTAGCCAGGATGGTCTCTATCTCCTGACCTCGTGATCCGCCCACCTCGGCCTCCCAAAGTGCTGGGATTACAGGCGTGAGCCACTGCGCCCAGCCCAGCTATTCAACATTTTTAAGATTTTTAAAGATATGTGTTTTATCCAGTTAGTTGTTTTCATTGGGAGGGTTGGTCCAAATAGTTTAGCCCAGAGTTACTGGAGACAAGAGTTTTACTCCACGGCTGTCCTCCACCTGATTTCCTAGCTGGGAACTGAGGTCTTTGTCTTTATGAGCTGCCTGAAATACTAAAAAGAAGGAAGTGCCACTCAAAGCTTGCTTTTATAGCCAATCCATATACCAAACCGGCATATTTGGGGGTGGCATTTCCTGAACTTCCGTATTAAGGATTCCTGCCACAGATGAAGGGGGTGTTCTGCCTGGGGGGTGTCAGGTAGCAGGGCCTAAACACCTCTCCCCAGCCACCATCTGGGGAGAGGGTTCTGCTTTCCAGGTGTTACTGAAAGTGAATACTGAAATTCCCTTGGGGAAACCGAGGAACCACCTGAGGCCTAAAAGACACAGAGCCAGTCCTCGGAAGGAGTACTGAGAACTGAAGTCTTGCTGGGTCTCCCCGCAGTGAAAGGTTTTTGGAGTGTGTTTCTTTGTTCATTTCACGGGGACCCATCATTCCGCTATAATCTCACACACAATAAAAACTGAATCCCAGGGTCCTTCACAAAGCACGGCACCTGCTAGTATTTTCCCTCCACAAACCTGGGAAGCTTACACAGATACAAGTTAGTTTCGAGTTTTCGCATTTGATTTTGAAAAATCTTCAAATGCCTAAGGCAGAACTAAAGTCTCAGCTCTGGGAGTCCACGGGCTGCAAAGAGTAATACTGCCTGGAATTCACATACACACACACATCACACACACACACGCACCACACACACACA
>NC_045439.1:2659904-2660169 GCF_002776525.5 Piliocolobus tephrosceles | reverse complement strand
CCACACACACACACCACACACACACCCACACACACACACCACACACAACCCCACACACACCACACACACATCCCCACACACACACCCCCACACCGCACACACACACCACACACACAATCAACACACAACCCCACACACACACCACACACACACACACCACACACACACACACCACACACACAACCCCCCACACACACACACAACCCCACACACACACACCACACACACAACCCCACACACACAACCCCACACACACACACAACCC